>NC_029776.3:104969866-104971719 GCF_000817695.3 Arachis duranensis
TAATTAAAAAATCATAATAGTTTAATCATTGTTACCTAAAAAGAAATACTTTCATCATAAAGAAACAAAAAAAGAATTTTATAAATAGATGACCATTTATATGTTTTTAATTAACAATTTAAAATTAAATTTTGGGATATATAAATAATTTTATGATAAATATAATATAAGCTAGTTTTTTTCTAACTTAGCTGGAGTATAATTAAAGTTGAACGTAACAAAAAGTAGAGAAGAAGAACAAAGGTGATATTAATTCGATGCTGAAAAGTGTATCTTCATAAATTTTGAGTATAAAAAACACACAAATAATACTACCATCTAGAAATAAAATAATTAAGATAAGAAAAATTAAAAAAGAAATAAAAATAGATGTGGTATGTATGTTTGAATGATATGTATTATACATTATTCCGACCAAATCAAAAACCAATGGGAAAGTGGAAATTAGGACTGTCCAAATCAAAAACGAAAAGATTGAGAAACACAACGATGAGTCCAAAAAGGTTTAATAGAGCAACATCGAAAACATTCAAACATAACCGCACTCTTCTCTTCTTAAGTCATAATCAAATTAAATTTCTATATGTCTAACCCTCAATATGTTTCCCTATAAATACTACCCCATTTCTCACTATGCTTTGCCATAATAACCAACACATACATACACTCTTTAGAATCTTTATTAAATTAAAGAAATTCAAATAACCTAAAAGAGAGAGATTATGGAGATTTTAGTGCTACTATATGGTGCACTTGCCTTGGCAATCTTGAAATTAAGCTTTTCATGGTGGATTTCACCCTTCAAAACACATCAAAAACTCAAAACATGTGGGTTTGGAGGTCCACCCCCAAGTTTCCCACTTGGAAACATTCAAGAAATTAAAAAGAAGAACACTAATACACTCAATTCTTCTTCTACTTTAAACTCATCAACCACCACCACCACCCATGATATACACGCCACCGTGTTCCCCTACTTTTCTCGGTGGCAAAATTCTCATGGTAAGTAATTAAGCTTCCTAATGGACACAAATTAAACACATAAGTTTTATAGGTCACACCAAATAATATGATAATCTCTTACTTAAGAGCTAGATTATAGTACATGTTAACCTAATTTGTTTATTCTTTTACGTAGAACCCTAATTGCATGCAAGAATAATATTCATGTTTTGTTTTAATTTTACAGGGAAGGTGTTTATCTATTGGCTGGGTACCGAACCATTTTTGTACATTGCGGAGCCTGAGTTCTTGAAGAAAATGTCCTCAGAGGTTGTAGCAAAAAAATGGGGAAAACCGAATGTTTTTAAAAATGATAGAAAACCCATGTTTGGGAATGGTTTAATTATGGTTGAAGGAAATGAATGGTTTCATCACCGCCATGTTGTGGCCCCTTCATTCTCTCCCATTAATTTGAAGGTTTGCTTCCTATTATTCTTCTCTAACTCTCTAGCTATACCTAAAAATTTATATATGAGAAAGTTTAAGAGGTCAGCACTTTTATTAAAATTTAGTCAATATTTAATTAATGAAAAAAATTGTGTAATTTTACATCGTTAGATATAATTTTATACTATTAAAAATAGGTAAAACCTCATGTGCAATCAACTTCACGTGAAGTAAATTGCTAAGAGCCGTTAGATAAAAATTTAGTTAAATCAGTTAAATCATTTAATAACTCTCAATTATCAACTTCACGTGAAGTTAACTGTATCTGAATTTTCACCTTAAAAATATTAATAATAAATAATTGATGACTATAAATTATAAAATATGCTGATTCCATAGCATTACTGTTTATATATTATGTACTACAACTATATTATACATACATAAAAAAATTACTTATCAAA
>NC_029776.3:104971769-105062939 GCF_000817695.3 Arachis duranensis
TCAGTTATTTATATAAAATATATATTAAAATACAAAACACACATTAAAAATAAGTTAAAAACAATATATATTATATATAAATATATAATAGTTGATTTGGCGATTAAATTTTTGTGTATACATAATATTTTTTTGTATGTATTAATCTATTTTTTTTTGTAATAATATTACGGTCTAACTCTCAACAGTGATCAATTTAAAAATTCTTTCTTAGAGGTATGACAATCTATAATTACGTTTTTTAGGTTGATATATTATTAAGAAAGACATCTTGAAATGATCATTCTTTTAAACTCAATCTAAAAGCTAAACCGTAAATAATAAGTAGTAATTTTGAATTGCAATGGTTGAACCATATTTAATTTCAACCTTATGTTTTTGACCATTGTGGCAACCTAGCAAATTAAAATTTGTCTACACAAGGCATCATGATTCATTATGGTGATTTTTGAAAAGCATGCATATATTTTTGAATAATGGTTTGTGGCTATGTGATCTAAAAAGAGTACATGGTTTTTAGGTACTAAATATGGAAATATAGTCTTATTGGGGGTTCAAATTTATCAACTCCTTTCCCTCTAAATTGAAGCACTTTGTAGAAAGTTTCTATACATGGCCCGCCATAAAACTCCATCAAGAGTTGATTAATCGAAAATAATTATCCCTGTCTAATTGAATATTACAATAAATAAAAGTAAAGTATCTTCATTGATGATATCATGAGTGACATAAGCATCGATCAAGCAAGATTATAGAATTTTTTTCCCTTCATAGTTTTTATTTTGTTGTATAGAAAGACAATAACCAAAATTATTTTATTTAATTTAATACTTTTTTATTGTCTCAAACATTATTGTCATATTCATCATGAACATTAATTAGTGGGCAATCTTGTTTTTAACATTCAATAATGATTTCCTATGTTGATGATCATAGTTGCTTCCTAACTTTATTTTTGTCAAAAGATGCAAGAAGGGAATGTCGGATCATGATAACATATCTATATAAAATTTAAATTAATAAGATCTGAATGAGAAAATTTTGTTTTTAAGTTAATATTGTTTTCCAACCACATTCTAATTTCAATTTGAATTAGAATAATTGTTTTCCAATCCTTTATGGATTAAGGAAGAAAATTAATCAACATAGGTGTAATAATTAACGTATCAAGCTAATAAGTAGGAAAATCTTATGAAACTTGTTAATTATTTGACAAAATTAAAGTATGAAATAATTGACGTTAAATTCAAATATATTATATTTAAATTGATGTCAACAAAACTACTTTTCAGGAATAGATTAATATCAATTGTTCTAAAATACTAATAGGACTAATATATATATGATGAATTTTAGTATGATTATACTATAGTGATTACGGTAATTATACAAGTGTTGTTAAAATTAAAATTATATTTTTTTCTATATTTTGTTAACACTTTTTTTAAGTAATATTTTTATAAAAGTATTATTTAATAATAAAAAATTACTTTAATTTTAACAATACTTTTAAAACCATCATAATCACCATGATATAGTTATATTAAAATGACTTAATGTATATTTTTTTATTCTTCTAGGCATGATTTTTTTTACCATAATTATTGTAATATAATCATACAAGAATGATCTAATATATATATTTTTATTCTTCTAGGCATGATTTTTTTTACCATAAGGGTTACGTTAATTAAGAATGTTATATAATAGAAACTAACATATCTTGTGTATAATGTGATGTTATATATTAGGCAATGGCAAGTATGATGAAGGAGTCCACAGAGCAAATGATGGAGAGGTGGATTACCCAAATTAACTCCAGCAACCGCGAAATCGACGTCGAGAAGGAGATCATAGCGACAGCAGGAGAGATCATAGCAACAACAAGCTTTGGCATGAAAGACCAAAAAGCAAGAGAAATATGTGAAAAGCTAAGAGAATTACAAATGATACTTTTCAAGACAACAAGATATGTTGGTGTCCCATTTGGCAAATGGTTCAACACAAAGAAAACCCTAGAAGCATGGAAACTAGGGAAGGAGATTGACAAGCTCTTGTTGCATGTCATAACAAACCGAAAGGATTCAAACAACAAAGAAAAGGATCAAAAAGAAGATTTATTAGGGTTGTTGCTTGAAGCTAATAGAAAAGTTGATGAGAAATTAGGGAAGACATTGAGCACAAGACAACTTGTGGATGAGTGCAAGACTTTCTTTTTTGCTGGCCATGAAACAACGGCATTGGCTATTTCTTGGACTTTGTTTTTATTAGCTGTTCATGAAGATTGGCAAATCCAATTAAGAGATGAGATTAGAGAAGTGGTGGGTGATAATAGAGAGATTGACACTAATGCCCTTTCTAGCTTGAAAAAGGTAATATACTCTTACTCTCGCTTCATCAATAAATCTTGTATGATAATATGAAAAAAGTTTTAAATATTTAAGAAATAATAGTATTATTTTAATAATTTTAGTAGTTGATTTCAATTATATATATAATTAAAATTAATTATTAAAATTATTAAAACATTAATTCTTGCTTCATTAATATTATTCTTTTTATTTTTCTAGGCCAATATAAAAGAAATAATATAACTTGACAAAATAAAAACAAATCCCACAAAAGTAAAGTATGTTTTAGCTTTTAAGGCTTGGATTAATTTTAAATAAATTTTTTCTAACATTTGAAATTTTTTTTAATATTTTATTTCGTTTTATTTTAATCAATTGGTCAAAATTATTTTTTTCTTTAATTTCAACAAAAATTCCTAAAAACATCTATGTGCTGTCTTGAATTGTAATTTTTTTTAATTTTATGTTAAATAAAAATATATTTTATAAATTATTTTTAGACTTGAACGTGAATAATACACAAATTGATTTTTGCGTTGTATTAAAATTTAATTTATTTTTTAATTAAAAATAACAAATATCGAATTTTAGAATTTTTTTTAGTTAATAGTTATTCACATTCAAATAAGGTATACTTAATTAAGCTAGTAAGATTAATAGTAGTTCAAAAAGAATTTGAACTCTTTGTTTCAGTTACACTTTTGGGTGCAGCTGAATCACTTTTTTAGGTAATTTGACCAGGTCAAAGTTCACACTTCAATGAACCTTAATAACACCTAGTATTGGTACACATACAATCCCCGACAAACTAATTCTTTAAAGAATAATGGATTCAAAACTTATAAGGCCCCACATTTTTTCTCAACATGGCCTTATTATATTTAAGCTCGTGTCTTGTGTGACCCTATGCAAATCTATTAGAGTGCCGTATGTTCTAAAAATATATACAATTTTTGTTTTTATTTTTAATATAATTTATATATATTTTTATTCTTAAAATATCTTCTATCATATAGATTTTTATAAAAATATTTATTATTTTTATGCATGTTTAATAAATAAAAAGACAAATTATAATATATATGTTAATATACTATAAATAATCATTTTAATAATGTTTAAAAAAACACAGAAAACTAGTTCACCACTATTGTACTTTACTAACGTGAAACAAACAAGGTATAACAATTTTGAGAGACTTGGTCAACCAATTGACTTTGAAAATCAACTTCGCTTTCTTAATTCTTCTTGTTTGTGTTTTCGTGTTCATTGCTGAATAAAAGGCAGACATGGGATGATAAAATTAAAAATGTTGTTAACCGACTTAATATAAACACGAATAATTTCAGAAAAGATGATAATGCAAGCATGAAAAACAATATATTTGAATTTGACTTTACATAACTAATTAAACTGAAGAATTAGGGATAAGAAAAACATTTGGGAAATTATCCTTTCTAGCTAATTCACATACATAAAATATTTATTTATATATAGTTTTCATATAGATTATTATTAGGCCTATTTTTTATTCTTCCTTTGTTTCTTCTTAGGTGTTCTTTGATAATGTCCCGTCTTGATTAACGTTTCAATAATAATATTAATAAATAAGGCATTAATTTCCAAGCACGGATGAATAAAAAAATTACAATAAACTACAAAATAAGCATAATAAAAACTATATATATCCACTATAAAAAATTATCCTGCATGCATGATTATTCATATCAATTTTTTGACATTGTTATCTATTTGCTTTGATATATTTATTATTGAATCTCGTTACGGAGTCAATGGAGTATTTGTAAAATGTCTACAATGGGCTATTTATTTGACTTAATATGAGTTAAAAAATGAATATTTAAAATAAAATACTACTAATTTCTCAAACACAATATACTCATACTATCCAGAATAACCACCCGGGTATCAAGGATAATAAATATCTGATATTCTATTTAATCGAATATCTCTAAACCTGCATTGTACACATCGTACAAATACTTCATTGGCTCTCTATACTTCAGCTTTATTATTACATGTACATTTATTGAACCAAAAATATATTTAAAAGATATATCTTATATTTTATTATTTTTTAATTATTGTTCACCTTATTTTATTTTTTAATGACGTACGGCTGGAATAATTAAATAATATTAAATATAATAATAAATTAGATAATTATAAATATTACATATGCATTAAATTTTTGAATGTCAAATTAAATAAGGTAATTTTATCTCTCTAGAATTACCGATATTGATGTTATGTATATACCATGCAGATGAAGTGGGTAATGAATGAAGCTGTGAGGCTTTATCCACCAGCACCAAATGTTCAAAGGCAAGTAAGAGAGGACATTAAAGTTGATAATAATTTCACAGTGCCAAGTGGTACCAACATATGGATTGATGTTGTGGGAATGCATCATGATCCAACTCTATGGGGAGATGATGTGAATGAGTTTAGGCCAGAGAGGTTCATGGATGATGTCAATGGTGGATGCAACCACAAGATGGGGTACTTGCCATTTGGATTTGGAGGGAGAATGTGTGTTGGTAGGAGCTTGTCATTCATGGAGTATAAGATTGTGTTAACCCTACTTCTCTCTAGGTTTAGCTTCAAACTCTCACCAACTTATCAACATCAACCTTCTATCATGCTCTCCCTTAGGCCCACTCATGGAATTCCTCTCATAGTTGAAACCCTAATTTAGTTAATTAATCCATTAATTGTTACTATTTTAGCTTCTTCCTATAGAAAGTGGTATATATATATAGTCTGGTGCTATACACTACAACACACAAGTGATAGATTGTGGCAGCCATTTAGAGGTGGTTTTGGAAACCGTCAGATGATTTTGCGACGGTTTTTAAGGCAGTTTGGTAATTGTGTAGTCAAATGCCATTAAACCGTCACTAAATAGAAAACAATTGCTACAAATTATTATTTATGTTGTAGCGATATATATAATTTGTAACTTTAATTTGTATGTCTGTCTTTCTACATTATAAAAATAAAGTAAGTATTTATAATATTCAGTTCAATCACTAGTAATGAAAATAATTAAATAAATATATAATTATAAATGTCATAAGTATAAAATTATGAACGTTATATTATATAAGGTAATTTTAGATATTCTCTTTTTAATATAATTATACGAAAAAATATATCTTTGTAATTAATTATATACAATAATTTAGGAGGATGATGAGCGGATGTGGATTTTATTTATAAAGCGATAAAACTAATAGTTAAACAATTAATTTTGATACATGATAATGATAGATCTAGAAAGGGGTTGAAGCTAGCTCATAGACAGAATTCCGGCACTACTCCCCATATATTATAATTGGATAATATTGAACCCTTACATAAAAAAAGAGGATAAATAATTATACATCACACTCTTCACAAATAAAAGTTACATCATTTGAAATATTCTGATGAGTTAAATATTTTGAGTGACATGATGACTTATAGTTATATATTTCGATTGTAGCAGGATGCTGCAAAGTTTTACATTATTGGGGTTTAATTTGTTTTAATTTCACTCATCAACACTATATATATGGTGGGACTATATTTTAAATTTTTAATGTAGTAGGTAATAGAGCTTTTAGTTCACTTGTGCTTTAATTTATTATCTTGACACTCTCTGATCTCTAGATACATAAATTATGAATATGATGAATAATATAGTTAGATATATTTTATATAAGTGTAGAAAAGTTTTATTTGAGAAATGAGTTTATTTAGTTTGAAATTAAAAAATTTATCAATATAATAGAGAATAATATTAACAGCAATTTAAAACATTTAAAATTATACTCTAAAAAATTGTAATGGTTTATAAGACGACTATCGTTCAATAAATAGTAAAAAAATGTAAACAAAAATTAATAATTTAACGTTAATTTTAAACCATCACTAAATATCATACAAAAATCACTCTAATAATTATTGCAGATTTATGACAATATAATTTGATACCTTTAAAGTTGTCACAAACTATTTAGCGACGCTTTTATCGATAGTTTTCTAAAATTGTCACTAAGTATGCTACTGACGACATTCAATTTTTTCTTATAAAAACAGTAAAAAAAAAAACATCACAAAAAAAAAATGCTATTTTACTGTACTAATTAATCAATGGCTTTATATGTTACTATTGACGTTTTCATTAGCATAAAATAGTAAGTTCTCACATACATATATACAACAACATAACATGCCATGGTTTATTTTAACTATTTTATGCAAGAGGTGAGCAATTAATTAATCAAAGGAATCCATCATGTTGCTTCAATTTGTTTACTTTTAGTAAGTATGATTTCCCTGTTTGAGTGTTTGTGGTTTCATTTTGCCCGTCAACATCTAATAATACAGCTAGCTATACCCTAATATATATTCTGTATTGTTATAATGAATCCTTATACTCAATGAATTAACAATGGATTGAAATTAAATTAAGAACTAATAACCAGTGTGACAAGCAAATATTGTTTGATGATTCATCACTAGGCGGCAGGGGTATTTTATATATATATTGATGAGGAAATTTTTGGATAATCTTAAAACATATTATTTAATGCATGTATTTTAAATATTTAGGAGTTGTAAGTTTTATTCGTAAATGAATATATTAGATAATAAAAAGACAAAAGAAATAGATTTTTTACATTAAAATTAATTATTTTTTTATTGTTTCCCATTGATTGATAGGCCTACATTTAAGGAAATTTTACAAAATAAAACCATCTTGGTATTTTTTATTGGGAAGAAAAATAAGTAAACATAAATAATTACTTAGTTTTATTGAAATATTCAAAACACTAAAATCATGTACTATTTGTTTTATTCTCACTAATTAATAATAATAATAGTCAAATAAAGTAATTTGGTATTAATTAATGTCGGTGTGTAAGGATAATGGGAAAAGTTAGTGTTTTTGTTAGCACTACTTTATCTTCTCTTTCCTAATAACACACAATTTTCTAAACACTTGTTTTGTTTATTATTTATGGGGAGTACTAGGTAAATAATAACCATTTTAAATAATATGAATAATTATTAATTAAATAAAAATATACTACATCTTAATTTAATGCTATTAATTAAATTTAAGATTAATTTACTCTTTTAATCTTATTAATTCACATTATTCACGTATTATTCAAAAATGTTGTTGGTTATACTTTTCCTTTATTTATATTGTCAAAATCATAGAACCTTTGACTCTACGTCTTGCCGAAATACATACAATCATACATAATTCATTCTATAAATACTCAAAAAAATTGCATCAGATTTTCACAAACAAAATCCGAACCAAAAGCAACATCACATAAAGAAAGAGAGAGAAAATGAAATTTTTAGGGTTATCATTTGTTGCTCTACTCATTGGTCTTAGTCTCTTCTTGATGCTAATGATACTAATAACACTAGTTTGGTGGGTTATACCAAATCAAAAGCTTCATAAGCTTAAGAAATGTGGTTTTGAAGGTCCACCCCCAAATTTCCCTCTTGGAAACATCAAAGACATGAAAAGAAAGAAGAGCAATATTATTATTATTACTACCACAACTATTTCTTCATCATCTTCTAATCTCTCTTATGGTAATCAACTAATCATCATCTATATATAGACATTAACCTACTTTTTTGTAAATATATAGAATAATTTTTTTTTATTTCAAAACATTTGTTATTTTAAAATTTATTTGGTATATTATAACGCTGTGTTTGGTTCATGCATGACATGAGATGTGATATACGTATTTCATAAATATTTTTAAAGTTGATAGTTAAGAATCGTTAGATGATTCGATAGATTTAACCAAATTGTTAACAAACAACTGTTAATTATTAATTAACTTCACATGAAGATAATTGCACATGAATTTTCACCATATTTTTTAAGAATAGATGGGACACAAATGTTTTTTTTCTCTAAATTTATATTTTATGGATCACAAAAATCAAATATAGTCTAATAATTCAATAAATCTAAACAAAAATTACAACGAAATACATTGAGTTATGAATGTATGAGATTAATTATGTGTTGCACAGGAAAAGTGTTCATATACTGGCTTGGGATAGAACCATTTTTGTACATTGCGGAGGCAGAATTCTTGAAGATGTCAAGAGAGGTTGAAGCAAAGGCATGGGGGAAACTATATGATTTTAGAAAAGATAGATACTCAATGTTTGGAAAGGGTTTGGTTATGACCGAAAGTAATCAATGGGTTCTTCATTGCCATGTTATAGCTCCAGCATTTAACCCTCTTAAGTTCAAGGTATTGTTTTCTCTTTCTTAATCCTTTCTCTAATTGCAATTAAATGAAAGGAAAGTCTTTAATTCAAAATTATGTGAAATTAATTTTTAATTAGTAAATATTAGTTAATTTTAGGATTTAAATTTATAATTTAAATTTAATGTTAAGAGTTTATGATTTAGAATTTAACATTATTTTTTCAAAAAAATGTTTTTAAAAGAAATTAATTTCTTTGATTAATATGAAATTAAAAACAATGTTTTATATGTGGTAGGCAATGGCAAACATGATGGTTGAGTCCACAAGAAAAATGATAGAAAGATGGATATCTCAAATAAATTATGGTAACCCTGAAATTGACGTGGAGAGGGAGATAATATGGAAAGAGTTGGTGAGATCATAGCAAAAGCAAGTTTTGGAATGGGAGATGAAAATGGAAAAATAGTGTTTAAAAAATTAAAAGAATTGCAAATGGTTCTCTTTAAGAGCCACGGTTTTGTGGGGTTCCCTTTGGCAATTTTTTTGCTATCAAGAAAACCCTAGAGACCAAGAAAATTGGTGGAGAAATTGATAAGCTCTTAATCACTATTATAAATGAAAGGATGCAAAGTGGAAAATCTAAAGAAGATTTGTTGGGTCATTTGTTGCAAGAAAATCATCAAGTGGTAAATGGAGAGGAAAAAAATAAATTCTCAATGAGAGAATTGATTGATGAGTGTAAGACATTTTTCATTGGTGGCTATGAAATCACATCACTTTCCATAATTTGGAGTTTGCTCCTTCTAGCCATGCATGAAGATTGGCAAAACCAATTGAGAGATGAAATCAAAGAAGTCATGGGCAATAATGGAGACTTTGGTGTTAATGTCAACTTGCTTAATGGTTTGAAAAAGGTAACTACTATAATAATATAAAATTAATGGTTAAATGATTAATTAATAGTTTAATTACTCAATAATTTTACTAAATTTATAATTAAATTTTTATATTTTTTAAATGGATCTTTATATTATTTTTAATTTAATAATTAGATTCTTTTTACGTCAAAAATATTAAAATATTTCTATCAAAAAAAATATATAACCAAAGATTTAATTAGATTTTTAATTGTGGATATATTTAATTTGTGAAAAAATAGTCAATTAACTCTAACATTTTTTATATTAGAAAATATCTAATTACAAAATTAAAAAGCTGTTGTAGGAACTTAATTGAAAGACAAAAAATATAAAATCTAATTATAAATTTAATGAAATTATAGAGATTAATAGAATAATTAAATTTTAATCAAATTCTATTAATATACACTAATATCAAAATCTCATTATTAGAATTTTGATACCTAATTTTTTTTAATATTTAAATTTACTAAAATCTAATTAAAATTTGATTGTGATGAGTTGATTCTTGTACTAGAACAACAAATTATTTAAAGCGTTCATTTTTATTTAATTTGTTCACAAGAATTAGAACCTTAAGATTTTATTTAAGACTTTTATTTTTTAGTAAGAGTACATAAAAAAAAGTACATAGTATATAAGGTGTAATAACTCAACAAATATTTTTTAAGGGGGATTTTTTATTCTCTCTAACAAAAAAAATGTTACCTAGATTATTTCTTTATCAATAATAGGTTTACTATTGTAATTTTTTTTATGTACTCTTACTAAAAAATACTTACAATAATAAACCTATTATTGATAAAGAAATAATCTAGGTAACAAAGATTAAACGTGTGTGCTCATGTGCTAGTTTATTTATTTAATTTGTCCGTAAGACTCTTTGTTAATGTCTATACGTACATTATTAGATACTTAATAAACGAGGACACAGATTCTCATCTCTGACTAGAGTTCGAATCTATGTTTAAGAAAAAGTATATGAAACTAACTCTAAATCAGTTAAAAATAAAACAACTTAATTAATTATAAATATAATAATTAATTTTATTTATTTATGATTTAAAATATTAGTTATTAAATGTTTACCATATTTAAATTAGGAAGTTATTAAATGTATCATTATAACGTGAATTACGAAAACTGATTCAATTAGCTTTCGTTTTTTTATCATTTTTTTTTTCTAAATGTTTAAAATATGATAAATAAAAAAATAGATTTAAAATTATCCAATTTACAAAAAAAATAAACATTCTAATGCCTAATATAAATACTATCTATGTAAAAATTTTAAATTCATTCAGAAGTATTTGACTGATTTTTAGTTAGAACTATCTTAATTCCTAGCATTATTATATATTTAATTATTTATATAAAATAAGATACTGCAGATAAAAAGTGCTACGACTTTTGTTATTTTCTTTCCCAGTTTACACTGTCTTCAAAAGTCAAAACTTTCAAGTTTCACCATTCTTTTTTTTTTTTGTCTTCATGGACCTTGTCTCATATTGCCACTTGTGGAATCAGAGAGAATATAAAATGAGAAGACACCACATCCAACTCAAAATTTTAAGGTGTCAAGTAAATGGGTCTCTCATCTTATAAACTTCTCACTCTTCCTTACTTTTTTTGATGTGTGACTAATTTCAACACTTTTCACACTTGCAACACTAACAGATTGATCTTATAGCCATGTACCGCGACGCGACGCTACGGGGAAGCGACGCAAATGAGTTCAAACCGGAGAGGTTCATGAACGATGAGAACCACAGATGCAACCACCAAATGGGGTACTTGCCATTTGGATTCGTAGGGAGAATGTGTGTTGGTAGGAACTTGTCATTCATGGAGTATAAGATTGTGTTAACTCGACTCCTATCTAGATTTAGATTTAAAGTTTCTTCTAGTTATCACCATTCTCCAACTATCATGCTATCGGATTTGGATCCTCTAAAGTTTGAATTTCACTTTAGAGAGTAAAGTATAATCTCTCACCATTTATTTTATAGGTGGGGCCAAGAGTAAATATGAAAGAGAAATCATTCAAGGGTAGAAGATCACACTTTACCTTCTAAAGTAAAAATTTAAAATTTAGAGAATCCAAATCCTAAATCTAAATCTATAACTTCATTTATATTAGTGAGTGACAAAACGGAAAAGTGCAAGGGATAGAGTGCAAATTCAAAAAGAAGGAAAACCGCAATAAATGAGGTGCCGCAAGTAGAAACTTAGAAGGTAGAACTTAAAAGAGATGAATGTTTACATTATCTTTTGGGAAAAATTTGCAATACGATTCAATTCAATTAAGCCGTAATTAGAAAAACTAAAGGTCATCCTTTATGTTTGGTGCGTGTGGAACATACATATATCTTTGTACACAAATTATTAATATAACATATAAAATTCATATAATAATAAAGCATATTTACTAGCTAGTACATGGAATTATTGTATGTAGATATACAAATCACATGGATTCAATAATAATTAATAAACTTCGTGAAATTTTGGGTATATATTATTGCATGCTCCACGTGGGAGTTCCTTTCGTATGTCAAGTGTCAACTACTAATTTCTTTTGTTGTTGGAAGATTAATAATAATTAATTAATAAGCATTCATTTGACTGCATGCNAATGTACAAGTTAATAAATTTTTGCGGTGTTCCTTTTCTCTCACTTCAAGAAACACGTACATACGAATTCGTATTATCCTGCTAGGGGAATAAACAAAAATAGAAATAGACAAATAAAATTTAAAAAAATATAAAAAAAACAATATTTTTTTTGAATAAAGTAAATAATAAATTAAAAAAATTTTAATTTTAATATTTTAATTTTAAATTAATTAAATTTATTTATATTTAATAAATGTGAAATGTAGTCCATTATTTAAATTGTTGATAATTTCTGTTGTTTATCTAATAAAATTTAGTTGAGTAAACTGATGGGATTTTTTGCCGACTACCCTAACAAGCATGGTTTAGGATTTCGGGCATGGTTATTGAGGCCCAGTTAATCATTGGGCTTATGGGATAATGGTTTATTTTTCAGATAGGTTGGGAGGATCAAGATGGGTTTAGGTTTTGGGTGAGTTGTCTTGTTGGGCTTATAACCCATGACCAAAAAAAAAAAGATTTGAAGAGCGTTGATGTTGGACTCAAGCGCAGCATTTGAAGAGCGTTTAATTTTCAAATTCTGACTTTTTTTTTTTCAGATCTGACTCTTTGTAACTCAACATAGCTTGAGTCAGAGACATGGACGAGATTAATCGATGGGCAGACATTGACGAAGATTTGTTGAAAGAAATTTCAAAACGGTTCCATGCCTACGATGATTACCTCCAGCTTCGATTGGTTTGCAAAGAGTGGAGCTTGAAACTTCCAAAGATTCCCAATGGAAACAAAATTCCGTGGTTATTGTTACCTGACGAAACTGTCAAGAATCATTCCTATGAAGACGAGGAGATTTATCATCTCATGCAATTAGCTGCTGCAGATGATGAAACTCTTGATACTTGCGTCCTTGAAGAGAAAGATATTTACCATATCATGCTGCCAGAGATGCAGTCGGACAACAAGTTCATCCGCGGTTCTGGTCATGGATGGTTGATTGTCCAATCCATATCTGATGGCACTATGCAAATGTTAAATCCATTTACAAATCGTAGTTTGGATCTTCCTCCAGTCTCAACTTTACCCGATATAATTGATTACAAGCCTGATAATCATGGGGATGAATACACACTGTGGGATTTTCGTGACATTAGGGTCACCGCGGATAGAGATAGCGTGCATAGATTCGAAGTTTATAAGGTTATTATAAACTCATCTCCTGAGCATGACATTGAAAATTTTATGGCGGTGGTGATATTCGGACCTAACCAGAGGCTGGCCTTTTACAAGCCTGGCAATATGAGATGGGTAGAATTTCCAACCAGAGATAAGAGGTTTGAGGACGTAATATTTTTCCAAGAAAAGATATATGCCATAAACAATTACGGGCAGCTATATGAATTTGATACAAAGATAAGAGCAGGGCTTAAGGGAGGAATCCATGAAACCAGACCTCCATCCGAAATTCCCGTAGGCCCTCACGAGCCTAAATGTCTTATTGGGTGCGCCAATGGAAGCTTATTGATGTTGGTAAGATATCTTCGCCATCCCTTCTTGAGGAGAATACGCAGGGATTTTGAAACTTACAAATTCGATATCTATGAGTTAAAAAGAAACAGAAAAGAGTGGTCAACATTAGATAATTTAGGTAACTATATACTAGTGATTGGCTTTAATTCTTCTGTTCAAATTCCTGTGCCTTTTCTAAGCAAAGGAAACCAGATTTGGTTTACAGATAACCAAACAGCGATGCAATCATCATTTTACGATCCTGTTTTTCAAGATATCGGCATCTTCGACTTGGACCATGGAAATTTCCAGAGAGTATTGTTAGAAGTGAAGTTCTTTTGTCCTCCTGTTTGGTTGTTACCCTAATTCATACTCCTTAAGCTTTTGTCAGTGTACTTTAATCTTTTCATATTTCAAGTCTTTTAATTTGTTTAAACAATTTGTTATATATCCTTGAATATTAGTTCTTCCAATTCTAACCGTACCGTACCATTCTCCCTGTATGGTGAATACATATTTCCAAATTATTATTTAATTTGTACTAATGCTAGAATCATCGGTCAAAATATGTAAGTAAATGATCTGTTAAAAATGTCTCTAATTAAAAATTATTATTTAATTTTTATATATTTAAAGATTTTTTTATATTCTAAATCATATCTTTATAAAAATACATTTTCATATAAAGAACTATTCTAATATAAATTTAAATAATTATTTAAATATATAAATGTAATAAATAATTAAATATATATTAAAATTAAATTATATATAAAATAAATATTGTTATTTTTTTTTTACGATATCTTTTAATCTAGCAAGTTAAAGATTAATTGATTACGAATCTAAAATCTATCTTAAGATTTGTTTGTCTAATGGATTGTTGTATACATAAAATTTAAACTTCATACTTATAACAGGTTAATAAACTAATTACTAGATCAACTAAAATTAGTTATTATTGCTTCTAAGTTCTAATTTAATACAAATATACAATGAAAAAATTATATAAGATAATATTACTCCAAGATACTAACATTCTTTGTTTAATTTATTTAATAAAATAAATATATATAATCCTTACAGTTGAAAAGTGCACAGTATAAAAAAAGGTCGAAGATTACGTATATACATAGATGACTACGTGAGAGAGCCATTCTCTATTATATATATACTACTTCCATGTTTCTCACATGGTATGGTCTCTAGTCTTTTATGTATATATATGTATATATTAATTAACGCGAATTCATTTATATAATATATCATGTACCCGAGAGAAAATTAGATTTTAATACCATGTCAAGTCATTAATTATAAGATGCAAACCTTTGATTTGAAAAGCTTAATTGATTAGTAAAGTAAGCTATGCTATCTGTGTGGCCGTGTGGGAAACAGGAAGCAAGTACTAGCCACTTTCCTTCTCTTCTTCCTTGATGTTAATTTCTTCAAAAATGTTTTTCTTTTTTTTTTAAAAAAAAAATCACTAACCAATTAATCATCGATACAAAAATATGTATTATGCGTATACAATACATATCACATCTCATAATTGTAAGATCTTTTTTTTTATTATAAATAATAAGCTGATTTTATTAGATATGATATGATATTATATATTTCATTATAATTATAAATTTAATTTAATTACATTATCTAAAAATTTATATCCAAAAATTTATATCCAAATTGGTTATATTCCGTATACCTCTGTGCAAAGTAGTTAATATTGACTTATCAAGTTATCATTCATATACACAAAATAGTTAAATTCTAAGCTTGTTCAAGAATGAAGATATATTCTTAGTTTGTTCTAATATTTATATAAATAATGTTATATATTCAAGTCTTTTTGTTAACTACTCTAACCAAATTGATCTAACATAACAAAAAGTGACTAGTATTATTCTAAGTTTTATTGTTTAATTTAGTTAAATTTAATTCATAAAAAAATTTGAATGTGTAACATTACTTTTAAATATTTATATCTAAACTGGAGTTCGAAAATGAGAAATTGTACATATATAAGATGTCTAAATATGAAGGGAAAACAAAACCCTACATCATTATTGGAGTTAAGGAGAAAACCTTATATGGTAGGGGAAGCTAATTTTATTACAAAATGAAAATGATGTTACATACACACACGTACAAACGTATAATATTACATGAATTATTCTATTCTCACAAATACAGAATATTATTGATGAAAATGGACAGTATTGCTGTCTAAAATACAATACACCCCACAGTTAAGAGGGTTGTAGAAGTTAGAAGAGGGGCAAGGTTGGAGGGAAACGGACAAGCATCCATTCTCTTTCATATGTTGCCCAATGTGTCCATCCAATCTCTTCAACCAAAGACAGCTTCAGTTCATAGAATTTCTTCTTAGCAGGCTCTGGATCATCTTGAATTAGGTCCAAGAGTGCCTGAAATCAAGATGAGAAAAATGTTCAAATAGGATCCCTAGTGATTTATAACAACCATATTCCAAAATAAGGAGGACAATGGCTTGGAAAATAGACAAGAGAGTTGCTTCATGAGCATAGATTCTCTGAAGAATGATCTATCTCAGCACAAGTTGTGTGTTTTAAAACTTAATCAGTGTTCATTACAAGGAAGGAGAGGATACCTTCAATGCTGTACCAAGCCTTTGAGCACGCTTCTCGCGCGTTACTAACAGGATTCCATATTTTGGGGACTTGACATCAACCCATTTCTTCAATTCTCTGAAATTCTCTTCAAACAAGTCTGGATCATGTGTAGATTGGTCACCACTCGTGTCCTCGTCTTTCTTTGCACCTTCTGTATCTCCCTCCTTTGACAATATACACCAAGTCGTCAAGTCTGCCAACTTTTATTTTATAAAAAAAAATAAATAAATGTCATCACTAGCATAATGGAAAAGTGACTCGTTTCAGGCCAATGAATCACTTTAACATTTTCATCAGAACAATAATGCAGATGACTGAAACTAACCATAGTAGACTACATAAGAGAAAGTTTCATAGCAGCATAGCAGACTCAAGAAAGAAGAAACTATGTTGTTAATCGTCATGATCATCAATTGATCATAATAATTATAGTTATGTAAAACATTATTTGAATCTTTAGGTTAAATGAAAAGTAGCACTTATGGCATACACCATATGATATCTACGGGACATGTATAAGAAAAGAAGTTAATTTGACACGCTTTACAGGGATCTCTCACTTCTTGGAGCTAATTGCCATGCAGCACTACTGCTTTAACCAATGCGACAGATTACGCAGACATATGCAATACCATCTGCATGCATGATATATGGTACTGTTTACACTAAGAGTTAACCTTTAAGTCGTTAACCAACGAAATGAAACAATCATAAGCATGGTTCTTCACTTTGCTAAGTATGCATGATAGAAATGTTGAAAGTTGAAACTGTATAGTAATTGCTTAAGAAAACATGATCAGAATAAGAATGAAGCAACTCTTACCTTTAAAGACTCTATTTCTGCCAGCGCAAGCCCCTTCTGATACAATGCCTCTGCTAACTGGTCACGGGTTGTTTGCATCTTTTTCCTGATATCCTACGGAAGAGAGATTGGAATATCATTATACGCTGTGACTTGTGAGAGTAGAAATTTCATTTCTCAGCATATAGGGGACATGAATGACAAACAATCAAGCAATATTTGATGCCATCAACATAACAAAATGGTAACAATATTTTTCACCCAACTTTTACATTAAAATAATTTGTAGTTAAATCCCTGGTGCTATATTTTTAAGGTTAGTGGAGAGTTTCATAAACCAATAACAACCAGGCTTTGTTGTCACCAATCTTGCATTTTATACAAAATAAGGTGTAAGAACTGAGAGATTTAGAATATGTTAATTGTTAAATATGTAGCCATCAACTGTTTTAAGACCGATTAGTTGTGATTAGTCTCTGACTTGCTCCATCATTTTACTGTACTTCTCAGCTGGTAGAGCAGAGGACTGAAAATCCTTGTGTCACCAGTTCAAATCTGGGTTCTATGTAAACAACAGATTACATATGTGTATCATCATACGATCTTTTCCTAACATTACGTTTCTTTGGTAACATCTGTAAAACTTGGTTATGGGAATAACTAAAAATACTGGGATAGAATTGATCACCTCTGCTTCATCTTCTGGATCATTTTTCAGTGCAAAAAATTTTGCTAATTCTTCCCTGTCTATACTGTCAATCACCTCATTTGCTGCATCAATCACCTGCAAAATGTAATAACGATATCCATAGTTATTATGTAAACACCAGCAAAAACTCCTATAGGATAAATTCTTATGAAAATAACAGTTGGACTGGCATCGAAATTTCACAATAGCTAAATCATGCTTCCAAATTAATTATAATTAGCTTTATTCCTCTAATATTCAATAAGATGGTATTACATCTTAATATTGGAAACTATTGAGTAAAGATGTCTTTTTTTTAATAAAAAAAATTAACCTTGAGTTTGGGAGATGGGAGGGAAGGTAATTCATATTAAACATTAACTCCAACAAAAAATTACCTTTTCATCATGATCAATTTTGTCCTTGACATCAGTCCTAGAAACCAAACCTTCCAAAATCTTTGCAAGCAGTGGAGTGTATTTTGGATATTCTGACTGCAAGCAAATATACACACAAAACTAATTTGTTTAATTTGAATACAGAGAACTCAATAACTTTAGCATAAAATAGAAGGCAAAAAACAAATTTGATTACCACCAAAATAAAAATAAAACCAGACAAGTTTCTTTACTGACTTTAAGAGAGGCAGCTAGCTCTTCCCACTGTGAGCGCTCTTCATCAGTTTCTTGCTTAAGGCTTCCTAGCACATGTATTTTTGCCTCTCTTACCTGATAGGCAGGTCAAGGAAAAATTAAAGTATTACTAAAGAAGACAAAAAAATATCTGCAACATACAGGATAAAATCAACATTATAACCAAGAAATATAAGGAAATGTTGACTACGGAGGTCCCTGTATAAAGAAATGGAATAGTACTATACATTATTGAGCAAGAAGATATTTGCCACATTTAGTTTCATAGTAAATGCACCATACTTAAAGACAAAGATGCATGCATACAACACCATGCAAAATACTGCAACATTCAGAAGTAGCTGTTTTCAATAATGGCATCAACATATAGAATTTGCACTAAATAATCCCGTTGACTTAACATCAACTAGTCAGCAACTCAATAAAATAAGTGTAAGTACTTGCCAAATTCCATCTCTACATACTTAAACGTGACTCCTTGAGTTGTCCTTGTTTAATATATTTGCGAGCAAGTAATATTACTTCATGCAATGCAAAGTTTGAATATAACATTCCAAAATGTGGATAACAATGCAATTGATTGGATTAAATAAGGGGGAAAACGAGATGAAAAGAAGGGTCTCTTTGCTTGCATACCTCTTCTGTCAAACGTTCAGAAACAGTCTTCTTGGAAGATTTGGAAGAACCTTTTCCCTTGTCTTCTTCAATCTTTTAACAAAAGACAATATGAAAGTATTATTAGATATTAAGCTAACTCATATATATAAATTGACTACAGCACAGCTTGTTGCTAATTCAAACCAGAACTTATGTGCATGTGAAGCACAACCACAAAGAAAACAGACGTTAAGGAAGATAGCTTCAAAAGGTAGAGAGAGTAACCTTATTCGGGGGCACTACGTAAGATAGTTGATATGATGCAGGGTGCTTTTCTGGATTTTTATTCTCCCCCTCAGAAAATGACAGTTTCCCATACGAAATTGCCCCTAACAATACAGAACCTTGTGTAGAATTCTGCACAAATATTACAAACAGGATTATATATTATCAGTGGCAATATCCAAAAGGTTAACAAAGGAGAATATACCTTGGGAAGCTTATCTTTCGGTGGTGGACCCAGATAAAATCCTTCTTTTATACTATCAATAAACAAAAGTCAACATGACAACAAAAGAAAACATACAAATGTAGGCAGTTATGAAGGAATAGAAACCCATTCATACCCTGGAAATAAGAATGACGATTTAAAGGAGCCATTTCCAATCACTGGGCCATCAGGTTGAGAGAAAAAGGATAGCTGAATGATTTCCTGGAAACAGAGACAAGAAAAAAATAAATGACTACAAGGAGTTTGTATAATCTAAATTTGAATACTGTGTATTAAATCTTTAACCTCACCTGGTGTTATGATACAACCAAAGATGACTAATATGCCTATATGGAGGCATATTCAATACTCAAAATTACATACCATTTTTAAATATGCGAATACGTATTGAGAAATTTTTAATTCCACTTTTTTAAGGTGATTCCTTTGATATGCATGACAATTTTAAGGGTATCAAATATCAATACGTTTTAATAAATGAGTGACTATTCTTTAAGCATTAAGCCATTATCCCATAACTTTAAAACTTTTCTTAAGAAAAAATAAATAAATTTAACCCTTAAAAAAATTTAAGAACACTAGAGAAATCCCCTACTCTTAGATTTTTAAAGAAACCTTCTCTAATTTATGTATAACTATCCCATTTGCATGATTGGATATGTCATTGACATCACCAAATTGTAAATATTCAGGTAAATATTTTCAATAAACTATCCCCTTAACTTGGAATGGCTTATTGTTACCCGAGTTTATCAAGTGTCATATAATCATATGCTAGTTAAAATTCAAGAGTGGAGAAGCTTGATATACTTAACAAGAAGTAATAACTTGCGGGAAAAAATGAATTGCTAAATAAAAACAACCTTGTCTTCCAAATTTTGCTCAATGAATAACTCCAAATTCCTTATCTTTTCCAGAATTTGCACATTGTCATGCCTGGAACCATAAATTATCATCAATGTAGAATGTACCGTAAGTATAAATCTGTTGAGGAACCTAGAAATACACTAGTTCTAATACAACTGCTAGTTTCTACAACTACTTGACATGATGCTTGGTCACGATTAGTTTTCTAATAGCTACCTTACAATTCAAAATGGACGATTTAGTTACATAACAACTTCCAGAACCCTTCACCAACAAGGGGGATGCGGGCCCTTACTACTCACCCACCAAATATACTAAAGAAAAATCATGTACCTCAAATATAGCTGTAAATTGTATTCTCCCTTGGGAAGCTTTGAAGAGCTTGGATAGACATCACCAGTTGAATATACACGCTACAATCCAAACAGATAAAAAGCAACAGAGATAAATATAAGTAAAAAAGAAAGGACAAAAAAGGTTAACAAGATGGAAAAGATGTTGAATCCCCCAAATAAATGACAAATATATGTAAACCAAAAGAAAATTCCAAATATATAGAAATAAAAAGAACAACATCATTTTAGCATACATTGGTAATATATCTCACAACTTGTCACTGACAAATAATCATTACTGTTTCTCAAAATGGTAATTTAACATAATAAGCAAGAAAAAATAAGAATGTGAAAATATGAGCACAAACTATGCTCAATTTGTCATTGATGTGACTACAGAAAAAGAAACAACAAAAGTCTAAAATTGAAAAAATCCCATTCATTTTTTAAAGAAAAAAGAAAATAAACTCTAAAGTACCTTGTTCAAATCAGAAATGACATAAAATTGTGACTCAAATTTATTATCATATATCCGGCCATTGAGCAATGGTATATGAGGTTTTACTTCAGCTCCATCTTCCAATTTGATCTTGTAGCTGCAGAATTAGAATTCCAAATACTGAGAGAAGGCCATCTAAGTGATATACAGGTAATTCATAACTCACGTCAAAATCAGTGCCAGTATCTGCTTTCCAGAGGGGAGTTTGTCACGGTCTGTTGAAAGTGCACTAATCTTAGAATCCACTGGTCGATATGGAACCCTAATCTGCAAGTTTAACATATATTAGGAGTATAAGACAACCTCATTGGCATCTAAAACCGCCAGCACAAAAAAAAACAGCCAAAAAAAAAAAAAGAATCAAGCTTGAAAAATATAACCTTATTTAAAGCTGCTGTTGGTGTAAGTTCCTCCGATGCCAATAATGTTTCAGCATCAATTCTTACTGGTCCTTCACTACCATCAAGTGTGACTTCTTCTTTGTTGACTTTTATACCGTGAAATACAACCTGGAAATTTATGAAAGCAACAAGATGCTCAATGAAGAATAAGACAAGTACAACACATCATAATCTTGGTTTTAATTCTTTCTTTAACAAAGATCACAAATTGCCCAAGAAAAATCCATTTGCAGATGAATAAAACATGCATTCTTTCTGGAGTGTGCAACATATGAAAGAATATGAATTGTTTGGCCATGCCAATGGAGTCCAATATGTGTGTGTTTCATTCTTCTTCACGAAACGTTGCTATACCCTTACTGTTGACCTTTTCAACATTTACTATTTTAATTCCATGAAGAATTTTAGAATTATACAGATGAAAGTTTTCAAATTGTCGAGCATTATTACACAGTACACGCAACCACCGTAATAAAAAGGAATTAAGATTCATCATCAAGATCATTTTCTGAAAGAAATATGAACATAATTAAGTTCCTTGGGAAAATTTTTTCTTTAAAAGAAAAGCAGATTTTTTAATTTATTAAAAGTAAGAGTAAAATCTGTCCTAATAATATTCTTAGAAATAATAATTGTGTTACCTCGAAATCCACAATGGCAGTCTCATCACTCCCTATCCCACTTGACCAAAATTGAGAAATGACTAGTTCCAATGTTTGACCGCTTACAACCTTAAAGGCAAAGGTTTTGGTGACAGGAGAAGGAAAGGATACCACTTTTTCCCATGACAGAGGTCTTTGAAGTGGGCATATCTGGACATCGAAAACATGTCAAAGAAGATCACCATAATTTGACCTTGTTTTCAAGTTGCATGCTGTACCTGAACAGCGTCCACATAAAATTTTCGAGCCGTATCAAAACCAGAAGTTTTCATTGTTGCTTCAACCCAAGAAGCACCGTGCGGCACTTCTATGTATCTTCTTTCAATATGGCCTAATGATAAACAAAATAAACCAAACGAGTGTTAGAAAATGTACTGTAAATGTGCTTGTCTATTTGGGATAAGATTAATATATGGATTGGGCTTATGGGTATGAATAATAAAACTTGTATTACACTCCTGCTACGTCTATATCCCGTTACAAATCTCTCACACACATGCACTGAGAATAAGTATAATTCTTCGATTAAAAAATCTAGAAACTAGGCCAAAATTGTGAATGCTGTGATAAACAATCTAAGACACTACAGTTTCCAAAAGCATCAGATATACTGGGAAGATATTTTGGTTGGAATGCATTATGCAGAGGCTGATTTATTTAATAGACTAATTCACACCTGGCTGGAATATCATCTTCGAAAATGAAACTCTTGGAGGCTGACTAGTTACAGCATGGGGCTTGGTTATGGTAATTGGTATTCTAAAAAGAGGACCACGCCATGGTGCTTTGCAGTCAATACCATAGACCTCATAATAATGAAGACCATCACCTAGATTGGAAGGATCAACAACTACACTGGAAGAGAAAATAATTAACTTGTAAGTAGTCATAACAAATTACAAAGTTGCATAATTCAGCAGAAAGTTGAAATAGAACAGAAAACAAATGAAAAATTTTGTTCTATGGATTTACATCACTTTTTCCTTACACAGTTTAAAGGTTTTGGATCACGTAAAAAAAGCAAAGATTCTATGGCAATCCGCAATTTTTTACAGTGCTCTGGTGCATATGAATTGAAAGGAATTCCAGGATTTTTAATCATTCCTTTCCAACAGTTGATTTCAGTAGGGATGAGATAATTTCTTTGGTTTCAGTAGGGATGTTACATAGCTATGCTTTTCATGTCTTATTTATACCTTTTATATTCAGGTGAGGATGACTTATAAAATTATAAATATTATGATAATATGAACTGATTAACAACGCCGAAAAGATTACAATGGTAACATTGTTTCACTCGAGCAAGAGAGATTAGCATTTTAACCACAACTGACACCTCACACTCACAATTTCCACTCCCAAAAGAGCCATTCATAACGTAAGATATTCCATCATGAATAATTATTAATTTGTCAAACAGCTGCATCTAAGTTGCAAAAATGTAACAGCAATCAAAGTATGTAAGTGATTTCAGATAATTTTAGCAACACTTTAATTGTAAATTGTGCCAATATATGTAGTATGAAAACTAACTTGAAGGTACGGCCATTATGAATGAGCAGCAAATAGTCAGGGACCTTCACAACTGCTGGTTCAGTAGAACGCAATTCAATACACTCCTCAAATGGAACCAAATCCTCAAAGTTGCTGGCATCTTCATGAAATTTTGCATCAACTTGAACTATCCACTGTCAATAAGTACAACAAAAGTTAGAAATAAATAAATCAATTACCAGTTGAAATCGCAAATGCCTCATGCTCAAATTTACTGAACAATATACAATATACTTATTAAACAGCAAGTATTATACTAATGCACGACTAGTATACTAATTACATATTTTTTATACCAAGTTTCAATATCAATCAATGCAAAGGAGTTAATAAAATTTCATTAACTCCACAAAAGATTCCTACGTACACTTTCTCTTTTGCCTTTAGTTGTCATCTTTGCAAGCAAGGTAGACTACTACACTTGCATGAAATATGGACAAGTTGACCCAATTTTGTATCCAATTATAGGTCACCAGTACTTGGTTTCACCACATTTAAAAAGTTTAAAAAACACGACTAAAAAATATTCAATCAATTAATGTCGCACCTCTGTAGATTGTCGGCAAACACTAGCCTCCCGAAGATAGATGCCGCGTGATGAAGGATCTGCCACCAGTAATCATACAAATTTTCCAGTATTTAACACTTGCCCTTCATTTAACTCCAAGACAGTTACACATAAACTATCTTAAATTTTATCGTTCCCTTAACCTTGATTGTGCATCAATTCATATTAGTCACGTGACACTACATGGTCAATGCACCAATCATTCAAAGATGAAAGAAATCTTGAACTGCTTAACGGTGATTGCTAGTAATTTTTTAACCATGCAACATTTAACAAACATGAGATTTTTAGGCCTTAATTAGTCTAACCATTTTCTTTTTTCTTTCTTAATTCTGCCAAATAATTTTTCATGTTTTTCATATTCGTAGCAGTGTAACTTTATAACTAATTATAGAGTGAAATAAAGGAAGTTCTGACTCAATTCTAGGCAAGAAAAAGTTCGTTTCATGCAAGCTATGTGGAAATTCACATTCTTTTTTGACAACCTTCACCGCATGTAACATAAGGTCCTGGAACATATATTTTCTCCGGAAAACATAATCACCTCTAGTCAATAACATACTGCATTTTCTACAACCATAAATAAAGGAAAGCCAAAAAGATAATACCGTTCTTTGTAACAAAAAAAAGGGAAGGTGAAATGTCCCTGTAGACTCTACACTTACATGTTTTTCCACTTTGCTGGATATTTATTTGATATCTAACACACGGAAAGTTTTGACACTTCTTTATATATTCAAAAGCCCTGTCGTTGAGTAAATCATTTAAGTTAGTACAGATCTTATAAAATTACAACTTACTATAATTTCATAAAAGTAAATATTGGGAGTTATCTAACTTGTCAACTTGCATAAGGCCTTGTCCAGTGGATAACTTATCCTCAGGTAGATCACCTATGGGAACAGCTGTGTTCTCAAGGGCTCTCCTAACGGTATATGGACTCACAGAAATTCCCTCAGCCTGCATGCAGAGCCAACACATCATAAAACTATATATACATTTGTGCAAAGTAGCAACAACTAAATAAGATAAGCTACAAAATGACCATATCAAATAACCTTCATTGCACTTATGAGCAATGCAGTTCCTCCACAAGCTGACGGAGATGCCATTGATGTCCCATTCATGAGCATACGTCGTTGAAGAGTCCAAGTAGGAACAGGAGCAACAGCACCACCAGGGGCGCTCACACACACCCCAAGGTCTCCATCAGCTGTTGGCCCTCGGCTAGACCTGCAAAGTTATCTCCATAAATCATGCAACGATGCAAGACCAGAAGAACAAAATTAAAAATAGAAGGGTATAGAAGTTTATCCAGTTAGAAGATTTTTAGAGAAGCAAATGTACCAAGTGTATTCAAGCCCCTCAGATGGAGGTTCGACAAGACAATGGGCACCTGCAGCCATTTCAGGAGAAACATATGCACCAATACCTATGATACTTGAAGATGTACCACCAGGTGCACCAACAGTGCTCAGACCTGGCCCACTATTACCAGCACTGCTCACAAATATCAAACGATGCTTGTTCACCACCTAACCAAAACATAATAACTTAGAGAATATGAAAAGGCAAAGAAAATACATGACAGGCGTACTTTAAATGCAAGTGTAGAAGAATACTTCATTCACAAGGTCAACAAAGCGTCCATAATCAGGCAGTAATGTTGGTTCACCATAACTCATGTTGATAAGATCACACTTGTGCTGAAAATGAAATGTCAAATGGTCCTCACTTAAAGCCTTAAACAATGGTTATTTTTAAAAAACAAAATGTTAAAGAAAAATCACATTTTAATTATCAGAATATCCAGGATAATCAGAAAAAGAGGACATTCGTAGCACCTCAACAGCAGCTATCAATGCTCGAATCAAACCTGTGCCAGTTTCCATTGAACCTAAGCGAGAATCCCCAATTTTACAAGATATTAATTGTGCGCCAGGTGCAACTCCATTTAACAAGGGCTCCTGAAAACAACACCATATATCAACAGTTATCCTGTTATGCGTAGGAGTTCCATTTTATGGGTAATATTATACATCAGTACCTTTGGGTGGAAAGCAGAAGCAATACCAGCTACATGGGTGGCATGGGATGAGCAGTCTGTTACAATACTTAACACATTTCCATTGTTATAGACGTTAACAACAAATGTACAAGCATCCAATTTGCTGAAGACACCATACTTCCTCTCAATCCTGAAAGAATACGTTGTCATAGTTACTGATTTTTTACATATTTAACATTTTAATCTCATTTAAAAAAATAATAATAGCCAAACAAACAACAATCTTATTTCTTAAGCAGTAGTTAGCTAAACTAATTTGTGACCATCTCATCTATAATAAAGATGGGGACATACTGAACTCTCCCAATAAAATTATCATGTTGATCCTTTTCTTGAAAATAATTATGTTATCCGTCAATAGAGGCTACTATTTTAAATAACACCAGCAACAAAATGTACCTATAATTAGTTAAGGGTACAAAATTAGAAAGCTTCCCACAGTCTGGATCATCCTCAAGACTCTGTGTGTCAAGAGCAACCCTCCAGACCTCTCCATCATGCCATACAACAGCATCTACAACAGGTCCTTTATCATCGTAGCTCTGAATAGCATTAACTTTTCAAAGTCAGAGAAGAATTTATATATTATATGACAACATTTTGGTGGGGGAACAAAAAAATAAAAGTATCTTATAGTGACTACCATATACCATTCTACCAATATCATCATTTTAATACTTCCTAGTGTCCTATAACAGAATATGAACTGAAATAAATAGCACATTCCCAGTTTTTGAGGACTGGAATGAGCAGAAATGCCCAAAGAGTGATGAAGTAATGCAACATGCTGAACACACACCTCAGATTGCCTTTTCAGAAGATCAAGCCTATTCTGGAGATCTTCACGAGCCCTTTTAAGTTGTGCATCCTCCACCTTGATATGTTGCTAGAAAATGCATAACATTTTGAGTTACATGGAATAGTAACGTAAAATGTAAAAAAAAAAAAAGTAGTAGGAAGAAAGTTATCGTGCAGTCCGTAGTGCTTGTTTATATCCATTGGTTTCGTTCCTCTTTTTTTCTTTATTTTTTCTTCCCCTAAAGAAACACTGGTTACTATAGCAGGCTAAAATGTGGAAAGAATAAAGGTAAGAATTACCACTTTATATTTTCCAAAATCCAAATAAAATGGAATTCAAGAAAAATATATTAAGCTAATAAAATGAAATAAGAAAATCTTCACACAACTCATGAACTGCATTCCTGTGATACCTACTAAACCCAATGCAGGGTATGAGTAGATCATATCTAATTCAGATTCCACCATTCTAGCATGTGTAAGAAGATTAACCTGATCAAAATCTTGAAGCTGTTTTACAGCCTTAGCAATTTCCTCCTGGTTTTTCTCGTCCCACTTTTTCTTTCTTTCTTTCTGCCAGTGAACATTTCATAAGAAGAAAAGGGAAATTAGATCCATTACCAAGGGTAAGAAACTAAAAAGAAGACTCAATATTTCTCAAGATTGTGATTCTACCTTCAAACGAGAAGTCAATTCTTCTGTAAAAAGCTCATAAACAAATTTGTAACCAATATGCCATTCACCAGAAGGATTTTTCCATGAAGTATTGATGATCAAAGATGCCCCTGTTCAACATTTTTTCATGGAACTCTAACCTCAGACAACAGCTTAATAATTGAACAGTTTAAGTTCATTGACTAACAAGAAAAAAGGGAAAGCATAAAGAAAAAAGTTGTGCAAAAAAAAAAAAGACAATTGCATGCAAGCACACAAAGTGACAAAGAGGGAAAACAGAATGGAGAAAGAAAGAACGCAAACAATTTGGAGGAGGAAAACTTAAAGGGCTTCTTGTTATAACAAAGAATAAAGAATCACCAAAACTGTTTGAAAGAGTATTTTCTGATCTTTAATATTAAAACACAATAGAACAAATGTGTTCCGAAAATATGAACAAGAGCATTGTTAATAAGTTTTAAATTGATATCTTGTGATAAAAATTTAAAATTGTATACAGCCTCATTATTTGAAGAATGTCAGACCATCATAACTTGCATATAAAGGCTATAAAAAAGGTATATAGCCTCACTAGTTGAAGAATTCAGACCATCATAGCTTGTATATAAAAGGTATTTAATACTCCAAACCACTAACCTGATGCACCGGAAATACAACCATCAGCATCAGCCTTCACCACCTTTGAGGTATCAACATCTCCACTGCCAGAACTGAAGATACAAAAAAGCAACATACATTTATTTTAAAAACTAATATAAACTCAAAAGTTATCAGCTAAGAAACAACAACAACAAAAGGTTTTCTTTGTACCAATCAATGACATCAAGAATTTTGGGTTTCCCATCTGAGGTAACCTGCAATCCAGCAGCGGCCGGGTCTACGCCAGAATCTGTAAACATGCAGATCGAATAATTGAACAAACTTGCACTATCATATGAAACTGTAACAAATAACACCAGAACATAAAAGTACACCAGAACATGCACACCAAAATGCATTTTAAAACTGGAAAACTAGATCCCACAGATCAAGTAGCTGAAAATTAGATTGCCACCAAAACAACTTTACATTATTACTAGTATGTAAAATTCATCATTTAATATAAGGAAACAGGATAGATGAATCTGATCATGAAGACAACAGGAAAAAGAAGAAGAGCAATAGTAATGCAAGCTTAATAGTGCACTGTAGCATGGCTCATGAAGTACACAGCACGGAAAGCAAGTATATGATACATTCATCACATGTAAGTGTATATTGAGTTATTGACACAACGCAACACAACAACAACATCGAGTTTTAGTAATTAGAAATACTAATAAGAAATGAAATGTTCCTTTTTTAAAAGCACTAAACGAAATAAAATACTCTCTATCTCCTCCTTTATTTCAATATCATTGTTGTATTCAGCTTTCATTTATAGCATAGCTCAACAAATGCTGCAAACAGAGCTAACTACCACATCACTAACACTATCTACCATTAACAATTAACTACTCATGCAAGCTCAATAACTCTTAGTAGTAGTGGAGCAAAACAAAGTGCTATACACTTAATTAATTTGAAAATTAACAAAAAGGAAGTAAAAATAAAATTGAACAGAAAAAGTTGAAGAAAGTGAGAATGAGAATAAGGTCAACACGGAGGAAGAGAATACCGAAGATGGCGATGAGAACACCGCGGCCATCGTAGTTAGGGTGATCTTGGAGGAATCGATCGACGGCAATCTCCTTCTTAGGCATGAGTGAGGCCAAGAAGGTTGACTCGTTCAGCTTGAAATCGGAGGAAGCATCATCATCATCGTTATGTTGAGGAGTGATTATTGAAGAACAAGGCATTGGCTTAGCTTTTCTCTGTGAAATCCAATCCCTAATTAATCAAATCACAAGAGTGTGTAGCTTCCTCACTCTTCAGTAGTTCAGTGAGTGTAGTGTCTGTTGCAGTGTGTGAAGATTAATGGTTATGATTACGATGATGAGGTAGTTGGTAGTAACAATAATCGAGAGAGAAGAAAGTGAGGATCACGTGTTATGACTCTCAATTTCTGTAATCTGAATCTGAATTCATTCATGTGCATGTGACGTGGACTTTGGTTTACGTGCTGTGTTACGACACGTAATCACCCTATATATACGACGTGGCCTCAGACGTGCCACGTATTCCACTAACCAACAATCTAAATTCTAAAATCAATTTTCATTCTTATTCATTGATTCATCATGTCCACTCCTTTCACAAGCAGAATTTAAAGACATTACTCTTGTTTTTATTAATTTTATGTGAAAATGTTAAATAATTATAACAAGAGAGTCATTAACAATAAATCATTTGTAAACAATTAAACATTCACTTTCTTTATTTTTAAAATTTTGGCTCTAGTGAAAGAGAAATGTAAGATGAATAAATTATTTTTGTAATTAAATATAATATTATATTTAATTAAATTTAATATTTTTGGCTCTTGTTTTTATTAAATTTTTTGTAATTAAATACAATATTATATTTAATATCACTGTTGTGGCGACACACACGAAGGAGTCTTCTTCTACACCACAGCTTTGTAGTGGTAAGGTGAAACGCCGCCAATTCTTTGCCACTATGCTTTGTTCTTGGAATAGTGAATTAGATTTAATTTAGTTATTAAAATAACTTAATTACCACTAATGAAATGTCATATATACTCATTCTCAAGAGAAATTATTACAAAATTAATTAGGTTTAGAAGTCAACATGACAACATGTAATCAAAATCAATAAGCAAACCAGATATCTCAAATGTCACTTCTATTACTTGCACCAAAGTGACAGCCAAACTTATGATTTTACTTTTTTTTTTTTTTAAGCTACCTGAACATACAAAAAATATAAACAAAAGCAAAATAATCTGAGACTCCAAAATAAAAAAATAAAAAATAAAAAGCAAAATGAACCGTAGCTTAGTCCATATATAAGTCTGCAGCCACCCCTATTGTTTTTCCAAATCCTCATTTATTTACTATGAAATTAGGTTAACATCATTTCCAAAAAATCACGCATGGATTAATTTATTTTCTAAAAATTCAACACAGAAAGAATCACTTTTAGCACTATTTTTTGTAAGAATAACAAAATCAGTGAGAGACTGCCGAAATCCAAACTCTGTTAGAGTTTTTTTTAATTATTTTATTAATTTTTATAATTTTATTAAATTTTTTTTTAGATTTTTATATTTTTTATTGAGTCTATATACCATACCATATTTTGTAATTAATAGAAGTGAATTCAAATTAAATTGGATTGGATATGATAAAAATTTCGATTTGATCCGACCCGCACTAAAAATCATCTTATCGAATCCAATTTCCGTAATTTTTAAGTTTGGATCTAATCGGATCCGCAAAACATAAAAATATTTTTAAAATCTTATTTTTATTAAAAAATATCGATAAATTTTTTTTTCTACTTTTTTAAATATGTTTACTCTTAAAATATTTTTAAACATATTTTTCTTGAATAATAAAAATAAAATATTACAACATATATGATAATTATTAGTTGAAAATATAACATAAAAAAATATTTACTTATTTATTTATTTATTTTTGTGGATCCGCAGATATTCGGATATTTACATAAAATCCGCGATCCGATTTTATATAGTGTGGAGATCCGATCCGATCCGATGGCATTGTGGATCGGATGATGATATCCATAATTTTTGGATAGAATTTAGATAACTACCGCGGATATACATATCGCATCCGATCCATAAATACCTCTAGTAATTAAGTCACTACTGTGATAAAAAAAAATAGAATTAACAAAATATTCTATTAAACAAAATGAATATATTTAACACTTAATTAAATATTCTATATAGTTTAATAGAATATTTTATTAATTCTAATATTTTTATCGCAATAAAAATTTAGTTACAAAATCTAATATGATATAATAATCTAATTAAAAAATAAATTAAAAAATTTAATTAAAAATTTGATAAAATTATAAAAATCGATAAAATAACTAAATTTTTTTTTTGTGCGTCTAACTCCATTAGAGATTATTAAACTAAAGTGAATTATTTTAGAAAAGAAATAAATTAAAGAATGAACATACATAGAAAGTTATACATGAAATATCAATAGAATGCAAATTGCTGAATCATGAAGGGTGTGTAGATTAAATATGGAGTTAATATATAATATAATCTCAATTAAACAATTAATTTGACTTTTGAAAATTTAATGATTTAATTAGACCTCTAAAAAATACTAACATGAATCAATCATTACATAATTCAATATAACGTGAGTCATGTGTCAACCAATCAAATATGGGTAACATATAGTAATTCATGTTGATGTCTCTTGTGCTTATAGATTATCTAGAAATAAAACTATACATATAAAATGTTCATTGCCCATATATACATCATGAGGAATATAGGTTTTATAATTGCATGCATGAAGGTAAGTTAAAACCAGGGTACACATGGATATGGTTCATATGCATACTCTAATTTCACTGTAATAATACCGACAGATAGTAGGGTTGGAAGTGTCGACTCACAAAAATTGATTTAGTTTATTATTTAATTTATTAATAATTGAGTCTATTTTTTAAATTTAAATTTAATTTAATAAAAATTTATAATAATATAAATTAAATACATATATATATATATATATATAATTGAGTCCGTTTCATGAGCTAATGAATTGAGTTTATTCAGATTTAAATTTGACTTATTTAATTTATGAATTTAATTTTAAGCTCAAATTCGACTCACCAGCTCACGAAGCCAATTTATCAAACTATTAACAAGTCGAATTTGAGTTGGTTCATGAGATAATTTAACTGGTTTCATCCTTCTAAATAGTGTCATCTTTTTAGAAACAACTTTAAAAATAGCCGTTATATGTTGGTTTAGTGGCGGTTTTTCCGGCAAATTTGCGAGGATATGTTATATATGGTAGATACTACCATAAAAATTTTACAATTATTTTTATATAAAGATACTTTTTTTTTATCATTAGATCATAAATTATATAGTTTGATTTTAATGTGATACAAAAGTTTTTTTTTTAAGTATGACTAAACAAACAAATACACTTTTAATACAAAAAAATTTTATAAAAAATATTTTTAACATCTTTATTTGAATAAGTATCGTTATATATTTCTTGTAATGTGTGTTTTATCATATTTTTTTCTCAACATATTTTTCTATTCTTGTTGTACTATTTATAGTATGATGATTATAGGTTGGTGGTTTACTAGAATATATAGTCCGAAAATATCAAACATCAATCTGACATATTTAAAAACAAATATAATGCCAATTGGTACATAAATTATGCATTGATTGTAAACACAGTAGAATAAAATATGTAAACATACACTATCAACTAACACCTCTTTTAATTTTTGAGAAAATTCCATTTCCTTTTCATTTTCATAAGAGATATTAAAATGATACTTATCTCCTCTTTATTTTATAAATATACATTCTCTTTTTTTTTAACTCTTAAAAAATCTCTTCTTTAATTCATTTTAAACTTTTTGTGTTAATTAATGTTAATTTTATCCATTTTTTTAAAAAAAATATTTTTAAAAAAATACCAATTAACAAAATTTTATTTTTTATCATTAACTTTTTCTTAGTAAAACATCCTTTAATAAATTATTCTTTTATTGATTAAATTGTATTTTAAAAAAATTAATAATTATATTATTTTTTTAAAATATTCTTTAATAATTTTTTAATTATTAAATTATAATTTTACCAAAATTTTTGTTAATCATTTTTTATATTTTACTATTAATTTTTCCATATCTATATATATATTATTTTAACATTAAATAAAAAATTTTAGTAAGATTATTTTTCAATATAATATATATTAATTGTTATATATATTAACAGTGGTAAGATTTTTTTATTTAATGTTAAAATAATATATATTGATATAAAAAAATTAATAATAAAATATAAAAATAATTGTTAACAAAAATTTTAGTAAAATCACAATTTAATAATTAAAAAATTATTGAAAAATAGGTATCTTAGAAAAAAATAATTTAATTATTAATTTTTTTGAAAATATTTCGTTAAAAATACAATTTAATTAATAAAAGAATAATTTATTAAAAGATATTTTGGTAAGCAAAATTTAATGATAAAAAATAAAATTTTTGTTAATGGGTATTTTTTTTAAAAATATTTTTTTCTTAAAAAATGAATAAAGTTAACATTAGTTAACACAAAAAGTTTAAAATGGATTAAAAAAAAGATTTTTTAAAAGTTAAGAAGGAGAAAAATATACATTTATAAAATAAAAGAGAATAAAATATCATTTTAGCATCTTACAGAAGAAAAAAAGAAGAGAGAGAAATTTTCTCTTTTATTTATTTACTTGGCACTACAGTAGATAAAGAGTTATGTTCTAGTTCAATTTGAAATTTTGAATGCTTCATCATAGATTTATAGACAAGTACGTTATTTATTTTTGTGAGTCACCCAAGACAAGAACAGTGCACGTGTAAAGAGAAGAGCGTATATATATAGCTACTTCAAAGTTGATATAAAATTGTATGCAACGACGTAACTGAACTTGTAAAATCAACTCTTGGGAGTTTATCATTATACATATGATGATATAATAAGCAAATGAATGGGTTGTTTAAGCAAATTGGGTTCTTATTATATTGACATGGTATGAATGAATGACAAAAAAAAAGTAATAATAATGGGAAGATGAGAGTAGGTAATTAGGTTATTAATTGTGTGTAATTTTCCAACCATTGGTCACCATCAATAAAAGTTATGTTGAGGAATGGAAGAGCTTGTGTATCGTTTAATCTCTGCACATATGGTGCCCTCATTGCCATGCTAGCTCCGGGACCAGAGCAATTGTACTCTCCATAGAATATGGTCCTGCGTGCATTCATGCATCCATTTATTTAAAATAATCACACCGGTTTAGTAGTTTTAATTCATTCTATAGTGACTATTATTACTTACTGATCCCTTGAAGGGTCATTGAAATCGTTCCAACCTTCAGGGGCAATGATATCTGACATTGTTGTTGACACAAAAACAACACGTGAGTATGGTCTCCATGCCCTTCCTAACCATATTCTCCCACTCCCTCCTATTGTGCTGTTCACAAACACAAATCCTGTGTTATCATCCATGGATACTCTTCCATGAGCTGTCACTGCACCATTTATGCTCCTGTATCCTTGTGGCACTGGATTCGCTATAGAAACTATTTCACAATTCTGTACACACCAATATATGGCTAAGTTGTACTACTACTAAGTTTGTGCTAATCGATTATACAGTCATTCAATCACATTCGATATGTTAAGAGAATACCTCGTAAAAGGACCTTCCATCGCCAAATATGAAATCAATTGAGCCTTGGATATAGCAATCCCTGAAGTAATGGCGACCCTTATCATCATGAAGGGTGTCTTGTGCTCCAAAGAATCCACAACCCTTGAATTCAGCTTGATCTCCTGATATTCTGATTGCTACTGCTTGTGCTCCTTCAACCCCAGGACTTGGCATTGGTGCCAAGTTCTGTTTCAAAGAGCATATATATATATATATATATAACAAAGTTGAATTTATGTTAGTGTTATGATTAATTGTAACATAAGGTTAATCTTCTCGAAAGTTCAACACATATTAGCGCCACAAGTGTACGGTAAACTAGGGTTGACACGAATTAACCCTAATTAGTTCCTTTTGGTTCCATTACGTGATTTTTTGAATGACAAATAACTATTTTTAATCATAATAATGTACATTATTATCATTACAGGGGTGCCATTTGCATTTGAATATTGCTTGTCCTTCTCAGCTTATACAATGATATCACTGCCTCTTTTATGTTCTCTTTGTGGAAAGAAAAAATATATGGGGTTGGCCCCATGCATGAAACTACTAATTAAGTTAAATTAATTAATGTCAAAATCGTATACTGGGATACGAATTTTTTAGAATATTCATGATACTCGGTATCTAATCATATTTGCAGTGCACTTATTTATTTATATTTGAACAGGACAAAATTAGATAAAATATTAGAGGAAATAAAAAATATTTATATAATAAAATAAAATTTGAAAAAAATAAATTAAAATTTATATATAATTTATATGTAAAAAATTTAAAATTAGATATAATATTCTAAAAATAAATTCGAATTCAAAACTACTGAAAGATAATAAATGTATTATCATTCGGCCAATTCACTATTAGTATATATCTATTTGAACTTGACTTTTTATTTAGAAATTGCTTTATCATTATTTTTTTATTTGGTAGCTAATTAATTAACTGGTGTACCTTTTCATTTGAAACTCTCAAACCCATCATTGTCTAGCTAAGTGCTTTTGCTGAGAAGAGCACGCAATTGCTTATTTAAGAATATAATTAAGAATAATTAATTAATTAAATTGCTTAATTGCGACAGATTTGTATCATATAGATGATTAACGTCACTACTAATGATACCCATTAACACATAACAAATGTTTTTTTTTTTGTGAATGATTATCCAACTAACAATTAACATTTGTATATCTTAATAATAAATTAAACATACATCTCTCTCTTCTTCTTACTTCTGTTCCTCTTTTGAAAACAAACTATATTTGGATTCATTAAATATTGTTTGATTCAGTATGTATCTCATCTTCTATTAGATACAGATATAAAAAAATATTTTTGTTAGACATATCCACAAAGACACTTCCATTAAATATAGTCATAAACAAGAGTTGGCAGGAACATTGTTGGTAACGTAGTGGGATTGTATATATATATCGCATACTTCCTTAGCTAGCCGTGCAAGCCCTACTGCAAACTGCCGTCTCCCATCGCGCTGTTCAAGACGCACGTTATCCCTCGGTACTATATATCTACATATTCACAATCAATGAAGATACAGAATTAATGACAAAATGGCAAAAAAATTGTTGGTCCATGGTTTTAGTTGCTATATATCCACATCCACAATCAATGAAGATAAAGAATCTTTAATTCTCTTTTCTTTTTACTTTTAACATTTCTGATTTAATTCCATTTTCATTCACAATTTAGTTACCGTTGACTCTCTCCACTCCGCAAATGTACTGGATATTCAATTCACTAAGTATGTAGATGTTTATTTTAATTCTTAATTGAATGATTATTTTATTAGATTCAGTTTAAATATATACAATTAACAAATGCTGGATGTTCATTTCAATAGATAATCGGATGATTATTTTAATAACTACGTAGATAGTTGTTTGATGACGATCCCGACAGTAACCGGGGAGGGGGTTACAAGGGAAGGAAGAGTGATTTGGAAGATGAAAACTGTTTGTAATTTAGAGTTTGAATAGTTATTTCTGAATGTGATTTTTGAATTTAAAATAATTTGTGGAATGATTTTTATTTTTTATTCTATTGAACTAAATAAACTCATTATTTATATTGTCAAAATTTTTTATTATCTTTCTAGCGAGCTGCTACAACAATCATGAAATTATCATTAAGCACTAATTAATAATTGTATGGAACATTATTAAGGTGTAATAATTAAGTAGTGGAAATTAAATGAAGAGCGATAACTAAATGGATTCCACTTAAGGGTAAACTAAAGAAAAAAGGTAAACCAAATAATTAATGGATTATTAAGAATGGTACCTCTTTTACCAAGAGGGCCAATAATAAAAGTGAGAAAAGTTGAAATTTTATGAGGGCCAGCCAAATTGATGATTGAGCATAGATATATTCCAGAATATAATCTAAGCCTTGAAAATTCAAAATCCACAAACTATTCATATATGGCAAGTGAGGAATAGTTATCCACTAAAGCAGTAGTGGAGTACCTATTTTTGTGCTTTACCCTAAGGTCCACATATGCAATGGTTTATACTTTATTTATACTCCAATTATTCAAGCTTAAAATTTTATAAGGTGCATAGTGCATAACCACTCCTTTATAACAGTGAGATTCCTTAGAAGAAAAAGTTTCATTCCTTACCAATAATCATTCTTGTTTTTTGCTTAGGGATAAAATTAATATGAGAATTGAGTTTGAATGCTTAATATATAATTATTTAATATTATAATATGCTGTACACTTTAGATTTTAGAAAAGAATAAGTACAGAGAATTAAGTTTTAATTAATTAATATTAGTCAATTTTTTATCATAAATTTTTTTAACTGCCACTTTGTTTTGAGAATTTAAAATTCAGAGTTTATAATTTAAAGTTTAGAAATTAATTTTTTAATTAAAATTTAAAGGTTTTTTTTTAATTTGACTTATATTAACTGAAAGAATCGGCTTCCTAATTGAATTATATGGAAAAAAAAAATTCTTCTCACATGACATAGACTAAAAAAAGAATATAAGAGAATGAATGTATGTGTGGAATTTCCTAGCTTCAGTCTCACAAGTCAAAAATTAAATAAATTAAAAAAAACATAGTTGGAAAAGAAATGATGAGAAAATATGGTTGCCAGTAACAAGGGAATAATAATCTACTAATTAGTGGCAAGATTCAAGAATCTTTTTCCAAAGGGCTAAGGGTTCAATTTGTGTCATTATACACATATTCTTCTATTGAAAATGATTTATGATTTATAAATAATATTAGCAGATTATATTCTTATAAAGATCTACAATAGCCAAATTAAAGGGAATGAAAAGGCATTTGTTTTTATTGTCTAGACTACTTTTAACATATTATTAGTCGTAAAGTGTTTTACTTTACACCAAGAACATCTAATCTAAAATGCATGCTATTTATATTTGAGAATTTTGAAATATTATCTTCAATATAATAAGAGCAACAAAGAATCTTTATTAAAGTAATGATAGTATATATATTATGATTAGATATTTGAATAAAAGATATTATTTATGGAGTTAAGCTCTAAAATAATTTTTGTATTAAAATTATTATTGAAGTTTTAATTGTATCAATTATATTATTGAGATTAATAAAAGGATATTATGTTAATTTCTGACCATTTTTTATTAATAGTGTAATAATATGGTTTGATGATGTAAACTGTTAATTAATGACACGTGTCACTTTATAGTTTGATTACATATAATAATATGATAATATATTGATCAATGATACATAATATATTAACGTAAATGATTGTACCACATGTCACAATATTATTTAATCACACATCAATTTGTATCAAATGTCTAAAAGCTAATTAGTATAATTAGAATATCAGAAACGATCACTCTAAGCCTTAACTCATTATTTATGCTAATAACATATATCAAAATAAATTCTTACTTTATACAAAAGACATACAAATAACTTCTTCTAAGTTATACAGCAACATGATACAATAATGTCATTTCTTTATTTCAGTGTCTATTCAGTAATATATTGCATAAGTTTCTCCTTGTCACATCTCACATATAACTCATAGCAGTGGCTTTTAGAACCATGATCGTCTAATTATTATAGCATGAAAAAGAAAACAATTATATAATAATGAAAAATTGCCACTTTGGTCCACTTTTTTATTTTTCATATTGGAAAGAAGATGGAGTATCACATGAGTATGAGAGTATATGGTGCTTTACGCAAGTGTGATGGTTTGGAAATCGTTGGATCCGATTTTATGACTTGTAAAGAAATTGTTTGGTCCGATTTCTTTGGACCCAAAAAAAATTTGAATGTAAAGCATGAAATTGGTGGGTCCGATTTTCATGCACTGCCTTCCATAAACCACAAATCGAACGGTTCGATTTGTGTTCTCTTTCAACTGCAATAAATCGAACCGTCCGATTTCTTCCCTTCACCTGAACACCGTCACAACGATGTAAAACTCCCCCAAATTCCATAACCCAGCATTATACCAAATGAAAATAATAAAGAGAAAAAGACAAGTCCCTTTGTTTATTGGCACATAAAAGACAAGTACTGAGGACCAAACTCTTTGGCAGCAATTTGTGGCAACAATGGAATTCTCTTTGACTCTTGTTGTTATTACTATTTTTTTTTCTCTCTAAAATTTCAAGAAAATTCTAGAATTTTTTTATTAATATTCAGTTCGATTAAATTCCAAAAATTAATTTTGACAGTTCTACTATGTACTTGACTCCAGTACTAAAATCTTAAACTAAGAATATATCCAATTTAATTTTAATGCATTATTATTATAAAGAAATTACACACATATATATTAGTAAAAATAATTAATTTTTGTATTTATTATTAAATAATATTTTATAGTTGAATAATTTTGTAAATGACTATTAGGATATTAAAATTCAACTCTCTCTAGTCACCAAAAAATTCAACTCTCTCTGTATACTTTAATGTTAATGAATGAGTTAGTTATATTACTTTATTATTAAAATAGCATAGAATTAGATAATACCATTCACACACCTAATTAATATTATTATATGAAATATTCATTGAATTAGAGAAAAAAGATAAAAGAAAAAATAGTACAAATTATCATTTAAACATGAGATTAAGGCATTAACAATGTAAATTTTTTTACAATAGTTGAATCACATCTGTTTTATTTAGATAATTATTTGTAAGTAATTATAAAAAATATTTTTTTTTCTACCATGAATGCAAACAAATGGCATAGCAATGGTGAAAAAAAAAAAAACTCTTTGATACATATTCCAATTTCTCTGTCTTCTTCTGAAGTTTTCATATAGCCATATTTCTCTCTACTTTGCTGTTCCCACCCCTTCTCTCTCTCTCTTCACCATAATCACAAAGTTCTAATCTTTATCACTCTGCAACTCCAAATTCTCCTTCAAAACAATCCCTTTTCTCTTCTTTGAGAATGCCAGACTCCTGTGAAGAAAAATCTGAACTTCCTTCCAAGTCAAAGCCACAAGAAGAACATGGTTTTCCCATGGATTTTGATATATACCTTGAAAGTTCATCATGGCCCATGGATCACACCCCTTCTGCTTCCAACCCCATGTCTCCTTTCATCATAACAACCTCCTCTGAACAACCTTTTTCTCCTCTCTGGGCTTTCTCTGATGTTGAAGATGATCACAGGCATGTCAGGGTTGTTGCAGGTTCAGCTTTCTCTGAGGCCATGGATTCATCTCTTGTTTCATGTTATTTTTTGGTTTTGTGAGTTTTATTCAATGGTTCAAATTTTTGTACTTGCTTGATTCATAGTTGACTGTAACTTGAACACCTCTCACTAAACTTGCTTTAATTGATTGGGAAATTTAAGAGGGTCTTGAATTATATATTTCACTATAATTTTCTGTTATTTGGAATTTTAGCTGTATACTTCATATCTCAGAATATATGTATATTGAGGTAGTATTATTTTTGTTTAATAAAAAAGAAAAAAAAATACTTAATTAAGCTTTGCTACATATATCTGCTATCTGGGTTTAATGCTGAAATACTTTTTCATTTCTCTCTTTTCAATTTGATACTTTCAATAGCTAAACTTCATGGCTTCCCATGATTGTTGTCTTTTCATCTTTCAATTCCTTAACTTTCAAGCTATGTCATACTTACAACAAAGCTTTTTTTCCTCTCCCTAGAATTCTTGATTTATTGGAATTTTGACTATAGCATGTGTATGTAAAAAGTGAATTTCTTGTTCTTGAAGTAAGCTCTTGATATTATAAGATGTGGGATTCACTCAAACATGTTATTACCATTTTGTAGCCTTTTTTGTGTTTTTGCTGTCACCTGCAGTTCTTCTAACTGAAGCTACTGCTTTCAGGTGATAATACAAATACAAATACAGCAATTGAAACTGAAAATCCGGTTGAAAATGATGACAACAAAAAAATAGTGTCACCCCCCTTTGTGCCTCTTCCACCTATAAAAATTCCAGATGGTTATTGTCTAATTAAGGAAAGAATGACACAAGCACTTCGCCACTTCAAACAGTTGACTGAACAGAATTTTCTGGCTCAGGTTTGGGCACCTGTGAGGAATGGCAACCGCTATGCACTCACAACTTCAGGTCAACCATTTGTTCTTGATCCACATAGTAATGGACTACATCAGTACAGAACAGTTTCCCTGATGTATATGTTTCCTGTTGATGGGGAGAATGATGAAATCTTGGGACTTCCCGGTCGAGTTTTTCAGCAGAAATTGCCAGAATGGACTCCCAATGTTCAGTATTATACAAGTAGAGAGTACTCTCGGAGAAACCATGCTCAACATTACAATGTCCGCGGAACGTTGGCTTTGCCTGTGTTTGAATCACCAGGGCAGTCATGTGTTGGTGTATTGGAGCTGATAATGACTTCAGAGAAGGTTAATTATGCTCCTGAGGTTGATAAAGTCTGCAAAGCCCTTGAGGTTGGTGTTTCTTTTCAACTCTGCTATTTATTTTAAGATGTGCATCACCTTGCCCGTCTTTGGTGAATATCATGTGATGGCTACGATGTATTCCTTCTGTCCAATAATCACATTGACAAAATTGGTACATCCAAATTTAATGTGTCTGATACACTTTGTGCTGTATCAGATTTGTTAATGTGATCATTATTATTGGACAGAGGATGTAATTCATATATCCTTCAAGATTGATTTGGCAATGTATTATTACACACAATTTTAAGATTCCTGAGTTACCTGCTGTCAGTTTCCTTGCAGGCAGTGAATTTGAGGAGTTCAGAAATTCTGGAACATCCATTTGCTCAGGTGATTGCATATTATGGACTATTTGGCTTCTGTCTTGATTCTTAGTATTTTCAGTGTTTAGGATTTGATGAAGGAATATTTCCTCTATCTTCTCATAGTTTGGTAATTCTTTTACACTAGATTTGCAACGAAGGTCGCCAGAATGCGTTAGCAGAGATTTTGGAGATATTGACAGTGGTATGTGAAACTCATAATTTACCTCTTGCACAAACATGGGTTCCCTGTAGGCATCGGAGTGTTTTGGCAAATGGCGGCGGTCTTAAGAAAAGCTGTTCTAGTTTTGATGGCCACTGCATGGGGCGAGTTTGCATGTCTGCCTCCGATGTAGCATTCTATGTCATTGATGCTCATACATGGGGTTTCCATGATGCTTGCGCCGAGCATCACTTACAACAAGGTCAAGGTGTTGCTGGCAGGGCATTTTTATCCCATAACATGAGCTTCTGTGGAAACATAACTCAATTCTGCAAAACTGATTATCCTCTAGTTCATTATGCTCTCATGTTTGGGTTAACCAGCTGTTTCGCAATCTGTTTACAAAGTTCTCATACCGGAAGTGATGATTATGTGTTGGAGTTTTTTCTGCCACCTAGCATCACAAACTTTTATGAACAAAAGGATTTGTTGGGATCTATATTGGCAACAATGAAGCAGAATTTCCAGAGTCTTAAGGTTGCTGCCGGTGTGGAACTCGAGGAGGGTTGTACAATTGAAGTTGTAGAACCAATAAATGAAAGAATTCATTTGAGCCTTGAATCTGTTCCAGTTGCTCAATCTGCTAAATCACCACCACCTACGCTCAACGCCTCGCTAAATAAGGATGATGGAGTGCCACAAGGTCCGCTAGAACAGCAAATGCCGGCATGGTTGGAAGATATAAATGATGGAGGGAATCTTGGTGATAATGCAGGTGGAAGCATGAATCCGATGACTTCCTTAGATGCTAAAATCAAGAAGAAACCCTCTGAAAGAAAACGTGGAAAAGCCGAGAAAATGATTAGTCTTGAAGTTTTGCAACGTTACTTTAGTGGAAGTCTGAAGGATGCTGCAAAGAGCCTTGGTGGTATGTTCATACTTTGATTTAGTTACAAGCAATGTTTCTTGTCTTATTTTCTCTGAAGCTCGAATGTGTTATTCTTGGTCTTGTTTGTACAGTTTGCCCGACGACTATGAAGCGTATCTGTAGGCAGCATGGAATATCTCGTTGGCCGTCAAGAAAGATCAATAAGGTTAACCGTTCCTTATCGAAGCTCAAGTGTGTCATTGAATCAGTCCGAGGTGCAGAAGGAGCATTTGCTTTGAATTCTGTAAATAAAGATCCACTTCCCATTGCTGCCGGTTCCTTTACCGAGCCTTGTACTTCAAAAATGTTCAACCGGAATGCCTCGTTGAGCATCCAGCCATCCAAGACTCGGATGAATGAAAATGATTTGGATACTTCGAGAGTATCAGAGACAAACCGACAGGTGAGGATGCAAGATCAATTGCTTGAAGGGGAACAGAGTCCTGAGAAGGTGATCCATGAAGAAGGTTGGTCTACTCAAGAAGTTGGCACTAAAGATCCAGAGAAGTTTAGAAATCTTAGTGGTTCAAGTGAAGATAGCGCAAATCCCCATTCTCACAATTCATGTCATGGTAGTCCCCCAAATGAAATTTCACCTGCAAATATATTCAGACCATTCAACAAAGAGAAATCTGTTCCGTTAGGAGTTTCGACAGAGTCAACAATGCAGCCAACTAATGCACTGAATTATGCAAATGCATATACTGCGCTTAACGTCGAGAGAACAGAACCTCAAGAACCATTTGGCAGAATGCTACTTGAGGGTGTTGGTAGTTCTAAAGACTTGAGAAATTTGTGCCCTTTGGAGGATCAAGCTTTAGAAGCTTGTGGGGTTAATCCACCATGTCATGACTTGGCTCCCAAGCAATGCATGATGGATACTACCCTTAATAGCAACAATACTATGATACCTTTTGCACCTAAGAAAGAGATGAAGAGTGTGACAATTAAGGCAACATATAAAGAAGATATCATAAGGTTTAGGGTGTTTTTGAACTGTGGCATTGTTGAACTGCAGGAAGAAATTTCAAAGAGATTGAAACTAGAAATTGGAGCATTTGATATAAAGTATCTGGACGATGATAATGAATGGGTTTTGATATCATGTGATGCAGATCTTCAGGAGTGCATGGATGTTTTAACTTCATCAGGAAGCAACATGATAAGGCTTGTGGTGCATGACACAGTTTCCATTCTTGGAAGCTCTTGTGAGAGCTCTGGGAACTGAGGATAAATAGGCTTGTATATATAGTTCCTAAGTTTGTACTCAATTATTTAGATTGTTGTACTTATGCAAGGATAGTTTTTTCCCCCAAAATTTTTTAAAGGATTGTGGTTTCTGATCAGTTCAAATTGCATAGCATGACAGTTTCCAATTCTTTAAGATTATGTGATTCAAAAATGTATGTACTCACTAAAAATCAACTACTAGTTTTCTGCAAGTCTGTTCTAATTACACTAAAAATGATTTACATATATTCTTATCTCTTAAAAACAATGTGACATAGCTATTAAAAATAACAGTGAGAATCAAAAGGGCAGATGAACTCAAAAAGCTTCAATATTCAGTCAAGTGTGAAACCATCGCAACAGCTGCGCCTAGATGGTTAGTAAATTCAAGGTACAAAGAGATCCAATGATGAATCAGAATGATTTTATCAACATGGAATGCAAGTGAGCCCCTATGAATCTTGCTCAAGTGAAAACACAAATGAACCTACTTTGCAACAGTCATCACCCTGTTTCTTGGATCTCCATTCTTGTTTTGCCTTTTAGGGAGACCTGCGGCAACTTTGTATTCTCTTCTTTTCATCAGAATCTCAATCACTCCGACGTTGTATATAGGACATCAAGGGGCATAGAAGGAGAGAAGAAAAGAACTTCATCATTGGCGTCCAGCCAAATCTAAAGCAGATAAAATTGTGAATAAAGATATTCACGAATTTTATAATAATCCTCGCACAAAGGACCTTCAATAACAATTTGCTGAGTACCAGAACTTCCGCCCTATTTACATAAAAAAAAAAAAAATAAGAAAGATCAGAACCTTGATTTAGGAATTTATCAGCGTCATTCGTACCAGCGTTTCGAAATGATCAATTTACTAATAAAAGGGTGAAAAATTGACAAATGTTCAGGAGAAGCACTTGCCTTCTGAGTTGTATCGCCGACTTTTCGGAGAGTTACATATTCTCCACATCGCAAAGCCCCACCAGAAAATTCCACCTGTAAATGGTTTTCATGTCATGATACACATTTTTATGAAGCAAATCCCACCAATTCTTTTCACTCAAATTTGGGTTGGAAAATGTTTGCAACTAACATTTTAAACATGATCAGTTTTCATGAAGGAACTGAAGAATCACCTGAACACCCTTGCTTGAGAGGAACTGCTTGAAATCTGCCAATTTCAAATCACCAACAAGAACAGATTTATGGGGAGGAACTTGTGAAGAGACAGGGACTAGTGCAAGCATTTCATTTTCTGTTTTCTCAACTTCAGCATCAACCCAAGCTATTTCATATTCTCCCAGCTGCAGTTGAACTTATATTCATTATTCAACAACGAATTCCCAATCATGCAGGAAAATGCTTGGCAACAAACATATATATGAATTATAACAGTTTCAAAAATGTCTATTATTTACCTTTTTGAAGAGTACATTACTCATCAACTTCTCAGATAGTTGAACCTATATACCATGAACAAACATGACATGATTAATTTTTTACACCTTGAAATCTGATCCAGAAAACATCCCAAAATTAGAAGTTATTATACCTTGTAAGCACATAAATCAGAGGTAACATCAATTGTCTCTTCAATTTGTGGAGCATAGACGTGAGGACAAACATGCTTCAGGCAGTGCTGCTTCAGATGTTCTGTAGCTTCAGCTGATCCATGCACCAAAACCTTCCAAGAGAATTAAGACTAGTCATCATTTATGACAAAAAATGAGAAAGCCAAGAGAGTCTTACTACCTTTAGGGGCAGTAATTGTTATGTATTTGAAGCAAGTTCTTATCTAATGATGAATTAAGTAATTAAGTACTCAAAGCTCGTTCTTATGTAATTATGAAGTAATTATGCGTCAAAGCACCGAAGAGAATCTTACAAGCTTTAGGGGAGCCACATGGGAAAGAATATTTTTAATGGATCTTCCATCTGACCGGCCTTCGAAGTCCATATACACCAATGAACATCTGACTTGTACCTGAATAAAAACAATGTAATTTGGCAGATTTAATATTCATAAAAGATGGCCTTTGAGATAAACTTACACCTGAAAAGCGTGCTGAAGAAAAATTAAATTGAGCTATTGGATGACTGTCTGAAAAACAGAATTAGCAGCATCTTAGAAAGCTTTGTACATCTGTGGAAGTAATAAGTTCAATGACATTGAACGTGCAAACATGAAAAAAAGAGTAAAGAGATTCAACTTAGTTCATCCAGTCAATTGATTCTCAGCACAACAGTTAAAATTCAAATGCATGTATATAAATTTTCAATTTATAAGCAGAAACAAAAAAATATATTGCTGCTTACAGTCCTTTCATCAGATATGACTTTTGATGGCTTTGTATCAAGTATCAAACTTGCAGCACCTTCATCTAGTTTTCCATTTATATCACCTCCTGCCTGAAAGAAAATAGGAAAAGCTATAAACAACAAGTATTTTTTATAATATATGGTTGCATATACAAGAAAAATTTTCATTCGTAATATCAGGTTGTAACAATTATTTTAGAATTTAGAAGAAATGAGGGGTATATGCTATGAGACTTACATGCATTGCTCCCTGATCCATGTCTTCATCCTTTATTACATAATCATCTGGATTTATGACTTCACCGAAATCATCCCACTCTGATGTATTCTCATAACAAGGAAACATTGGGGCAATGCTTGTTGAAGGTGGAACAAACCCATCTATTAATATGTCCCTGTATCCTCCACCTCGTGGACCAGCAGCTGGAAGTGCAGTTCAAATTACTTATGGTAAGATTTTAGACATTTGAAAAAGAAAAGGTCCATGACCAAAAAGAAAAAAAAAAAAAGAAAAGGGTAAAAGTTAACACAACATAAAATCCTTGTGCAAGAAACTCTCAAGAGATGCATAACAAAACTTTTCAGGAGACGCAAAATAACTGAGAAATATATATACCTCATATTTATTTAAGTTAATTGGGGCATGCTCACGTTAAAAGTTCATAAAATAATAAATATTTGAAAGGTGTTGAATCTGACAATTTGATTCAGTTTGTCTAATTTATTGAAATGGTCATTTTGTAGGATAAGGTAAAATGTCATTGTTCTTCTAATTTAACATTTAAATGCAAGGTATCCTAAGGCTCAAAACCAATTGAAGACAAACAAATGCATTTCTACAGTTTTAGAAAATTTCAAACATACTACTGATGAATATGAAATAGTCAAAGCAGAATGGTTATGCTTACAGAAACATGAGCTAGATAAATATCTAATCTAATCCAAAACATTTAACCGAAAAACCGCAAAATAGCACCAGGTTTATGCCATATCTTCTACTTGCGTGGGGGAAAAAAAAAAAAACACTTTTAAAAAAAATAGCTCCAAAACCATTTGTAAGACTCCTTACCTTCAGCTGATAGATGATCATTGCTAGCATCAACAACCATTGGATCACTAACATTATTATCAGGCCCCTGAGATGCTTTCAATTCTTCTTCTTTCATAAGACTAGCTTTTAAAGCTTCTTCTTTCTTTATTCTATTTTGCTCTTCTTCATAGGCAATTAGTTCGTCCCCAACTAAAGGAACCCGCTTTGACACAGTGACTTTGACGGCTTTTGGAGGTGGATCAGCCTGAAGCATACGAGCTAGTGTTGCATACTATGTATCCAACACATAAGGATTGACCCAAAACATGCGATGGCAGAAACCAATTGTAAGTGCTTAAGAATATGAATTATAGATAAAAGTAAGTTTACATGATCAATGATCCTTTTGCCATTCTCATTGCACCACAATAACAAAGAAATCAATGAAAAAAAACCTCTAGAATTCTTCAAAAATCAAATTGGAAGTATATTCTACAGGGCTAAGAAAATATCTAACATGCTAAAATTCACACGATACTTATGTGTGTGGGGCTAAAAATTTGTGTCAAGAGAACATTGCTGCTGAGAAAATCGCTTGGTATAATAACAACACTATCTCAATTTGCTGCCACATACAACTAAATTCTTTATATAATCACTTGCACTAGATGCCTCAGATGTGAAATAGGTAAACCCTGCTATACCTTATTTTGTTTCAAATCTAACACTAAAACATGATAGAAAAGGCCCAAAAGGGGAAAAAAAATCTATAATCTAAATAGATACCTGGCCTCTTTCAGTAAAAAGCACAAGATTTTTCACGTCGCTGGCCCACTCAACAAATATATCATGAGAAAAACCAGTTTCCAAGCTGGCCATGGATGCCAGGACAACCTATGGAAGACACATCAGAGTCAGTAAGGAGGTTGATGTGATTAAAAGCAAGCATTCAAATTCAACCTACCTTTGGACCATCTGGAGCATTGTCAAGCTCAGCCTTGTTAATCAGAAGTGTGATATACCTGCAAGTACAAGACACAAGAAAAACAATATTAAATAACCACACACAAAACATCTCAGAGGAATAAAAAAGGAGCGAATACAAATATTACTCCAAACTTAAGAGACTGCTTACTTGAGAAGAAATATATTCTCACGAGTTTGTTCAAAGGACTTTGCTATGGAATCACTCATCCACTCAAGGAAACTCTTCACATAATCTATTGTGCTGGATGCAACATAAGTCAGAAAGTATATAGGATAGGTCAAGTTTTCGTCAGCCCAGTACTGCAATCAGAAATAACTAGTGTCAACTGACACATAAATTCAGGAATAAAAATGAAAAAGGAGAGTGAAATTGTAAAAGCACAATATCTGCACTGACCGATTCTAAAATCAAAATAAGTTCCAACACCCGTCCAGCAGTGTCAATAGGAAGTAATACATTGCCACCTGCCCTTAGAGTCTTCTTTAAGATATCTAAAAATCAAGCAGATATACGATAAGAATAACCAATGCACATGAATCCATAAATGTATAATTCATGTCACAAACAAACATATTTGTTTGCTCTTAATAGATAAGAGATAAAGTCACATACCACCAAATTCTTTATCCTTTTGACGTCTGTAAGGCTGATTGTTCAAAGCATTGTAAGCATCTGTTATTAGAACAGCTGGTCTCACAAAAGAACCTAGAACAGTTCCATTCAAATGCCTAATAAAAATTAGATTGATAAGTACCTTTCTTCTTGCTATATAAATATGAGATGAAATATAACATTGAAAGCTAAAATATTTTTTACCTTTCCCTCCGATGATTAAAATCAACAGCATATATCACATCCTCACCATCCTTTGTAATTTTCCATATAGTGCCTCCCAACAAATGTCCAGCAACGTGAGGTGCAATCACAATTCCCTCTCCCTTGCCTATCAGTTGTTTAAGTTATGCAACATGTAAATTTTGGATTTTCAGATGGACTTCAAAGAAATTTTACCATAGACAGGGAATTTCGTTATGGTCATTGGTGTTGCCGTTGCATAGGATTAGGGGGTTCAGAAACTAACTTATAGTGTTTACGCATACAGACAATTAGAAAAGGAAGTAGGGAGAAAGGAGAAAAGGAGAGCATAAGAAGGTAACCTGAGAAATGATGATTTTGAGAGTATGTTAGCTTTGTTACACTTTGGAATGCAGAATCAATATCATCAAGTGTGAACAGATCAAACTCTGATACTTGCTGCAAAAAAAAAATGAGATACATCTGAATCTAACTATTTGGTTATAACATGCACATTTTCCGAATGCTGCTTACTGAAAAATAAAGCTCTGACATAAAAACAAAAGAGGTCCAATCCAAAAGCCTACAAATAAAAAAGAATACCCTAAAACCCTATTAACCTAGATGAAATTTCACCTTTCTTGAGAGGAACTGGTCATACATGGTGAGAAGGCCCAATCTATAGACAGGCTCAGTCGAAAATACCGGAGCAGCAAGTCCGAGCTGCTTCATGGCATATGGGAGGGCACCAAGGTGAAGGGTATCCGGATGTGAAAGCAACACAGCATCAATAGTTGGTGCTACCCTACATTACATTACATTGCCAGCCACAACACAACCTTAACGATGAATCCAATATAACAAAAACACAAGCATGCTCAAACACCAATGCCATTGTCACCATGAACATTGCATTTCCCAATTCCCATTAACAATAAATTCAGTATGCCAGTACTAATCAAAAACTAGGAGAGCTGAAAATAGCATCATAAATTAATGATATGAAAGATATTTAGATGAAAAATAGCGAGTGAGTGAATGAGAGGGAGTTACTTGGAGAGGGGATGAAGGAGGGAAGGGTCAAAATGGTCATTCCAGCCACAGTCGACGAGGAAGTTGAAGCCATCGATGGAGACCAAATAGGAGAGAGGGTTCTCGTTGTACACTCCACACAGTGGCGTTACCTGCACCGAAGTTCCCATCTTTTCTGCTACGCTATGCGCTTTCTGCTGCTACCTTGAGCTACGACCCCAAACACTGCAACCTCATGGGGTTTAAACTTGAGAGAGAGAGAGAGAGAGAGAGAGAGAGAGAGTTAATAAAGAACCAAGAGAGTAAATCATGTAATAGTTAATCGATAGTGAAAATGTTAAAAAAAGTTATTTTTATTGATAAACCCTAGTAAATATTTTTATTTACAAAAACTCATTCTTTGCCAATTGATATTGGCATTTGGCACAATCAGATTCTCAAAAAATAAATAAATAAATTAGAAGATAGCAACATATATTTTGAGATTTTCAACGCTACACCAACCAACCCAGTAGTAGTGTGTTACGACTAGAAGCCCCAGACCACAAACGAAGGAAGAAAGAAAGAAGAGAACAATAACATTCCTTCCCCTCTTTAATACCAACGAATTCTGCTACTTCTTCTACTAACTACCCTTTAAATTATACCATTCTATTATATTCTCTCTTTCTCTCTCTTCAATCACGGTTTTTTCGTTTGATGATGGCTATGGTGACTGCAACGAGCTCTTCTCCGAGCTCACTCCAGCTTCGATTGGCCTTCAATGCCGCCAATTGCAGGAGATTCCCCTTCACTCTTCGTTTCCGGACCCTCAATTTCAACCCTCGTCTTCGCCTTTTCTGTGTCGCCGAGACTGGAAATGGTCCTGACAAGGCCTCGTGGACCGGCTCCGACCCCAAAGGCGACGGCTTTTCCGGTTGGTCCGACTCCGATGCCGCGGACCAGCCCGATAAGAAGGAATCATTTGGAGGTGAGCACAAAAATGCTTTCAAAATGAATTAAGCAGTGTTAATTTAACTTAATTGTTTATCTCTAGCTAGATTAGTTCGTTGTAGTGAAATCTGGATATTGGTGATTTAGACAGAACAAAAGAAATAACTTGGAGTAGCTCAATTGTGTGTATAATCTTCTTCTATCATAGCAAGTTATTTGTTATTACAATTATGGTAGTTATTTGCTGAGGGAAGTTTGATCTTTGATGCATGGAGGACCTTTGATTCAGGGCTGGAATTGATTTCGGTTGGTTTATTCGATTCGATTGCATGATGTTAGGCATTAACAAATATGGTTGGGAATCTAAAATTCTGAGAATTGAGATACAGGATGTCAGGATTGGAGTTGGTGAAAAACTATTCTATTGTACTTGTTGGCGTTATCAATGCCACACTACTTACTAACACTTTTGAAGTAGCTTGCTTTCAGGAGTTGTGGGAGTGGGAGTGGCTGGGGTTCTTCTTCTTACAGGGCTTACCTTCGCTGCATTATCTCTTAACAAACGAGTCGGTTCAAGTAAGTAATTGTTTATTTTCTATCTTGTGTGGTAACAATGAAGTTGTGTTAGGTGTAAATAGGATTTTTCTGCATTTGAGTGGATTAAGTTACTTGATGGAATATGTGTGGCTGGATACAGGACCAGAGCAACAAATGAAGCCCCTCACTGCACACCAGGAGACACTTTTATCTTCAGATGACCGTAATGATGAAATTACCGAACAAGTTAATGCTAGCATCAAGGTGGAACAGGGAAACGGTAACACAGAAGGTCAGGTTGATATATCTAGGGATTACCCGTCTCTCGAGTCTGATAATACTCTCAATGACTATAGTACTGTTGATGATTTGGATATAGGATCGCAATTGGTAGAGAATACTAGAAACACCTCCGATGGTATTGATGCTGATGATGCCACTAAGCCTATATCTGTTCTAGAAGATTTAGAGCAAGAGTCATCTTATGATGACAAGCTAGATATTCCCAGTGAAAATGCAACACCACTTAACTTTTCTGAATCTGAAAGTACTTTTGCTGCTATTAATACTTATGAATCTATAGATAGCAAACCTGTTGTAGATTCAGCTGAAACCATTATTGAAGTTAAGGAGAACCAATTCAATGTTGAACCAGGAAACACACTTGATGATGATGCTAAGTGGCTTCATCTTAATACTGAGCAGCAGGATGAAATAACCAACCCAAGTGGCAGTAGAGGTTCTTCTATTTCGAATAAATCTGTTGCTGATAATGAGACTGAAACTGTAAGTGTTACAGTCAATCCTGAGTCAAATAGCATTGTTTCAGTTCCTGAGTTTTCTCCTCGTGATGATCAAGAGAATGCTCTATCAACTTCAGCAAAAGAAAACATCGATCTGAAAAAAACACAAGACTCAGCTCTGCAGCTTCACAAATGCTTCCAGGAAAGGTTTTGGTTCCTGCAGCTGTTGATCAGGTTCAGGGGCAAGCACTAGCTGCATTGCAAGTTTTAAAGGTAGTTATTTGTTAAAACTCACTTTCTGCAAGGTGACTTAAGTATTTTCTGCCTTCAATTCTATTTTCTTTATTTAGAACTTTTGGTCATTGCTTGTTTTGAAAGTTATTCAAAATAATTACGCACACTGATACATATATGGTCAAAACAACCATAGATTTTTTTATTTTATTGAATTTTATAAAGGCAGAGATAGAATTGCGTACAGAACTTAAGTTCAAAAGATACATAATTATCCAAAATCCCCAAATTTAGCACTAACTTACTGACCTAAGCTTGAGCTTTATTGGCTCTCTACAATGTGTCCTAAATCATACTCTTACTATTGAAGATTTGCTGGTACTGTGAAGAAATTAGAAAACAACTGAAATTGAAGATTTCATTTAGCTTTACGCTTTCTTTCATTCAAGGGACAATAGGTCAAGCATTATGTTTGCAAAGAAGATTCATAGAGTTAAAGAACTACTGAAAGATACTCATGAAATCAGTTTGTTCATAAAATAACACCGATTGTTCCCCCAAAAATTATATCCCTGATTTAGTTTAGATATTTGGTGACTTCAGAAAGATATCTTTTGTTCACTTGAAAAATGTTACATCCTCAGGTTATTGAGCCTGATGTTCAACCTAGTCACTTATGCACACGTCGTGAATATGCTCGGTGGTTGGTGACTGCTAGCAGTGCTCTATCAAGGTAGTGGTTTATCTTCTCTTCGTCTTCCTCTTCCTCTTCCTCATTATTTTTCTCACTTTCTTTCTCATAATAATAGTGAGATGTAAACAAAGCTAACTGTTCATCAGGCATGTAATATATGGCTTTCTATGTGCCTTTCTGGTTTTGTTAGGAATACAATTTCGAAAGTGTATCCTGCCATGTACATAGACAATGTTACTGAGCTTGCATTTGATGATATCACCCCTGAAGACCCTGATTTTTCTTCTATTCAAGGTTAGAATAGGACACTTTAATACATATATTTAACAACTCACCTATTTGTACAAGAGTATCATGTCTAAACAATATTGATGTCACAGGTTTGGCAGAAGCTGGACTTATTGAAAGCAAGCTTTCGAGACATGATATACAGTTGTCTGCAGATGAAGACGGTGGCCCATTTTACTTCTCTCCTGAAAGGTATGCATTTATGGCTACCTATCTGTCTTTGGTAATGCATTACCATTCCAAAATCAGAGTTAATGCGATACTCCAAAATATATATTTTCTTTTAAGACTTGCAATATTCATCTTGTTTATTGCCCTCTGTCTGAATGTGGAATTTTCTATAGCATTGGATATAATGATGATCTCCCTTCTCTCCTACATTCATTTCTACAGCCCTTTATCACGCCAAGATCTTGTAAGTTGGAAAATGGCCCTGGAGAAGAGACAGCTTCCTGAAGCTGACAGAAAGGTTGCTTAACTTGTTATTTTGATATGCTCAACTATACTCTTGATTCAAGTTACATTGAACTGATCTGTTTGCGTTCATCAAACTGAATGATTGATGTGCAGACACTGTACAAACTTTCCGGGTTTATCGACACTGAAAAGATACACCCTAATGCTTGTCCTGCACTAGTAGCTGACCTCTCTGCTGGTGAACAGGGTATTATAGCTCTTGCATTTGGTATGTCGTATTTCAAATTAAATTTGATTTGATTTTGCCTACTTGTTACTCCTTTTCCCCCTCTTAGTTGTTTCTTATTTACTTTTGGTTTCCAATTTTCATTCGTTTTTCATTTTTGGGGGGTGGGGTGGGGGTACTCAAGGTTATACACGATTGTTTCAGCCAGAGAAACCAGTAACCAATGCCCAAGCGGCTGTTGCCCTTGCTACCGGAGATGCTTCTGACGTAGTCAGTGAAGAGCTTGCACGCATTGAAGCAGAGTCTATGGCTGAAAACGCTGTTGCTGCACATAGTGCTTTGGTAGCTCAGGTTGAGAGGGATATCAATGCAAATTTTGAGCAGGAGCTTTTAATAGAGAGGGAAAAGATCAACAATGTTGAAAAAATGGCCGAGGAGGCAAAACTAGAGTTGGAAAGGCTAAGAGCCGAGAGAGAAAACGAAAATATTGCTTTGTTGAAGGAACGTGCTGCTATTGAATCAGAAATGGAGGTCTTTTCAAGGTTAAGGCGTGAGGTTGAGGATCAATTACAAAGCCTTATGAATAACAAAGTTGAAATAGCTTATGAAAAAGAGAGGATCAACAAGCTTCGAGAGGAAGCTGAAGTCGAAAACAAAGAGATTGCCCGTTTACAGTATGAGCTAGAGGTTGAAAGAAAAGCCTTGTCCATGGCCAGGTAGAATCTTCAAATTTGGATAATCTTATTCTGCCCATCATAAATCCAATTTTCTAAGCTTATTACAAGTTGAATATTTGGTTTTAAATGTATGTAAATCTTGAACTCAGGGCTTGGGCAGAGGATGAGGCGAAACGAGTTAGAGAACAAGCAAAAGCTTTAGAGGAGGCTAGAGACCGTTGGGAGAGGCATGGAATCAAAGTGGTGGTCGACAATGATCTTCGTGAGGAAGCATCTCCTGGAGTTACATGGCTCAACGCTGGAGAACAGTTCTCCGTTCAAGGAACAGTCAACAGGGCTGGTAGCTTATTGGACAAGCTCAAAAAAATGGCAGCAGATGTCAGAGGAAAATCTAGAGAAACAATTGATAAGATCATCAACGTGATTTCTATATTCATATCAAACTTGAGGGAATGGGCATGCAAAACTCGAAAACAGGCTGAAGAGTTAGGAGAAGCTACCATATCAAAGGCAGGTAAGTCAGCTCAAGAGCTGCAGCAAGGTGCCGTCGAATTTGGATATGCTGTCAAAGAAGGTGCAAAGCGAGTTGCTGGTGATTGTAGAGAAGGAGTTGAGAAACTCACTCAAAAGTTCATCAAGACCTGACCCTTCCCTTCTTTGCATCTCTAAAGTTTTCCAAGCATAGAGTTACTTATTGGGCAAGGTTGTAGTTTTCTTTGGTTTTTCTTTTTCCAATGCTTCATCAGAGATGGTTTACCAGCTGCAGATAAAAATGCCTTCCAAAGATCACAACATATTCATGTGAATCCATGATTGTATAAGTGAGACTTGTAGGAATTTTAGTCGAGAAATAATGGGTTGCAACTCAACATTTTGCCTTCCGTGTTCAACATGTGCAGTTCATTCCACTTATATGTGAAAATAAAGGAGTTAAACCAAAGGCCAAATTTTGACATGCGCATTGTTTTTGTTTTTCACTTTCGTTAACAATTTCTTTGTACTTTTACTTCTCAGTCTCAGGAAACATAGAAAAACTACTTATTTTCTGTTTCTGTTATTTTTTAAAGTACTTCTAAATATAATCAATTGATTTTTGTACAAAATTAAATCCAAAAATAACCGTTAAATTGAATGAAATGCTTAATAGAAGATTATGTTGTCAACAAAATTATCAATGAAAATAGAATATTAACAATTTGGCAAACAATTTACCAATATATTCAAAATATTAACTACTTTAGTTATACTCAGGATTAATTCGTCCGACAAAATCAACCGTAGTACCAAAAAAGTTTTTGTTGTGGCAAATTTACACAACGAATAATTTTGCGAGGACTCTGATTTCTATTTAGGATTTAAGAGTTAAATTTTTGTTCTTTATATATACATAATTTTATCCCATCATCTTCTATGGGTTAAATTTTTGTTCTTTATATATACATAATTTTATCCCATCATCTTCTATGGGCACTTCTATTTCTTGACTAGAAAAATATACTACATAAATGATCTTAATATTTGCTCTGCGAAAATTATACCAAATTAAAAGGGAAAATAAAAAAGGATCAACCAACTTGGAGACTAAAGTGTTACGTTTGCCTGCTATAAAAATATACATACACTCGTGATTAGATATGGTAGGTGAGATCAATTTTACTAGGAACCTGTTCAAATGAGACAACGTTGGCTTGAAAAAGTTTTAATCTCATGTTAAGACTCAAAATAATCCAATGGTATTTTCCAAAAATCACATAATCAAAACAGATCATATCTAAAAGTAAAAGATTACACTGATAAATTGAGCCAAACAAAACTAAGATATAGCTTGTCCTTCAAAAACACTGATCCCCCCAGAACACTCGAATGAACCAAAGTAAAACACTTACTTCTTCTTGTCACCGCCTCCACCAGCCCTGCACAAAATTAATAAGTAGCATAAGAAATCTACCTTCATGAATTAATAACCAGATGACATTGCCAACAAATCAAAACAAACACAAAAGAATTAAGTGTAAACCTCATCTTTCTGAGGACATTGGACATCTCCTCTCTCTTCCTCTTGGCACGTTTATGGGTACCGAGCTTCCTCTTGGCAACCTTCAATGCCCTCTTATCCTTTCCAACCTTCAGCAACTCAGTTATACGCTTTTCATACGGCGCAAAACCAGCAACCTCGCGAATGAGATTCCTCACAAAGTGCACCCTCTTGCTTGTTTTCTGTTCAATACAACATGTCCCTTTAGAAACCACATTTAAGATAAGCTCAAGACATCAAAAACTATAACTATAGTATCATTTCTCGGGGTAATTTTATTCAACAGTGGTTGATCCCTTAAACAATTTCATCCTTCCCTATATTTTACATATCCATCATTCAGCACTATTTAAGACATTCAAGTACAGAGAATAGTATGCTTCAGAATTCCAACTATCACCAAACATTAACCCTATGCCATTCCAGATTGAACTAGTACGTGCAGCATAAATAACAATATAGTTCAACCATGAAGCAAACCTTTTTCAGCCAACTTTTTGAAATTGCTTTTTTACCCTAAACTCTAAATTTTAAACCCCAAAACCACAAACTCTAAATCCTAAATATTCCAAAATAAAAATGAGTTAAAAAATAATTTTACAATAAAGAAAAAAAGTTGGCCAATGTTGTTCTTATACTAATTCAAATCAACAGCATCAAGAATAATGCATTAACATAAACTCAGCTATATCTTACATCCGTTCAGCAAAATTCAAATATAAAACATAATATATGCACATAACAATAATCACTAGTATAATCGAACGTAATAAAGTAAAATTAAAATCTAATACATGTGGATGAATGCTAATTCCTTTAATAAAAAAAAAAAAAAACTTACTCCTTTGCGATCTCTGGGGCGGGGAGGCAGCTCCTTCTTGGTGACGATATGCCCCTTGTTCATTCCAACGAAAAGACCCGTACTCGGTGCCTTCGGAGCCATTTTCCTGATCCAAACAAACAACAACAACAAGAAACGCTCAATTTAGAAAACACACGGAACCATTTTCACCAATGATGAAATCAGAATCAAAGAGTAGACTTTGTTATGATCGAATCAAACATTGTATTGATTGAAAGTGAGAGAAGAAGAGTAAAAGATTACCTGACGAGGGTTATGCTAGTGGTAGAAAGAACTAGGGTTTTTGGAGTAATACTGCTTCGCCTTTTAAAGCAGCTGCAAACAGAAAGAAGCTACTCCACCTGATTCGTATCGGGTCGGGTCACGGTTACGCTCTGCGTTTTTTGGGTTTTTGGGTCTGAGGTATAGGCCCAATTAATTTTTTTACTTTTTTAACGGTTTGGGCTCTTATTTTCATCACCTGTTAGGATATACTTATTCTATCCTTACCAAAAAAATGATATACTTATTTTACATTTTTTATTAAACATATGAAAATAAAAGAGTAAATGGTCAACTTAGTTCTCGTTCTCTAAATTGGTTCTTGAAAGATTTTTTTTAATCAAATTCGTCCTTAAAAGATTTTAAATTAGTCATGTTAGTCCTTCCGTCACTTTATTTGTTAATGATATCAAAATTTGTTAATGTAAAACATTAAGTGATACTCGAACACATACCTAGGAGTCTTAATTGACTATTAACATAATAAGTTTATGAAATTAGATCAAATCAAAATCTAATTGTGGGGGAGAACTTGAGGCATTGAAATCTCTAAATTTGGGATTGATTTGATCTAATTTCATAAACTTATTATGTTAATAGTCAATTAAGACTCCTAGGAGTGTGTTGGAGTGTCATTTTAATATTTTACATTAGTAAATTTTGACACTATTAACAAATAAAGTAACGGAAAGACTAACATGACTAATTTAAAATCTTTAAAAGACGAATTTGATTAAAAAAAATTTTAGGGACCAATTTGAAGAACGAGTGATATTTTGGGGACTAATTTGACGATTTACTCGAAAATAAAATGTCATATTTAAATCATAATACAATTGTTGTATGGTTGATGAATGGAAATATAAGTTTATAATTTGTACAAATTATGTTCATATTATTTGTTAATGAAATAAATCAAAAAGAGCTCAATTTTTGTGAATAAAATTTGATCGACTTGACAATTTGGCTCATTTTCACACCGAATAACAACAAAATATTTAGTCAACTTCAGATAAAAAATATAATATCGAACAAAAATATTTATAAATACAAAAAGTCATTCATCAAATATTTGTATACGGAAGTACAACTCATATAAAATTCATTATTCAATTAAGAAAAGTAGAACTACTCTAGCAGTATTTAAAAACATGGGAGAAAGAGAAACAATTAACAAAAGAAGAAGAAAAGCATGGGAGAAATGGTCCCAACCCACTTCACTTGCATCATTGGTTTGGTTGCATGAGTGGCTATTGGCTCTGCTTTTGGATTTTCCTTCAAAAATGTACTAACTCGAAAACCATTTTTCATTCTTTTATTTTTTAAATTTTTTTTATATAGAAGACCAAAACAATTTTGTTCTCTTTCATCAATTCCTTTGAACTTTGAAGCTTCTCCGAGGTGGTGTGTTCAAACAATGATGATGCAACCTATGAAACTGTCAAAGTTTCTGTATTTCAAAGAAAGTTCTTTTTTGAAGTTCCAGGCTTCTCTAATAACTGGTCAACGACTCAACGTTCAGATTTGGTCAAGGGTATCTCATCTTTTCCCATTTTCTTCATTTCTTCCTCATTTGCCACGTTTGAGTTTCGGTTTTCCTAAGAATACAGCCCTTCATAGAAATTTCAGCTAAGTTTACTAAATTCTCCTTGTTCTGTTCTATAGTTTCTATTTGTCTCTGTTGTTAATAAAGAACTTATCACAAGTTGTTTATTACCTCTATTCTTCGTCACTGAATTCTATACTTGAAAGTTGGAACCATCAAACCAACTTACCTATCTATCCATAATTGAAAAAGGCTTTTAGTTTCTGCATCTGCTGCTATACAAGATTATGGTTTCTGATCATTATTAGTTCCACAATTTTAGTTTATAGTTCAGCTTGGAAGATCAAGGAGGAAATTAAAGTTTATAGTTAAGCTTCCAATTTTGGTGTTCATGATTGTTTCTGTGTAAGAAAATCATTGCCTAAAGGAGATTTGTGCAAAACTTATATGCTAGTGTTTGGCCTACTTAGCATGAACAATGTCAATCCTGTGTGGCCTTCCTCTTCTTGAGTGTGTGTATTGTCTCGGTTGCGCTCGCTGGGCTTGGAAAAGATGTCTTCACAATGCAGGCCATGACAGTGAGAATTGGGGCTTTGCCAACGCCGAAGAGTTCGAGCCGGTCCCTCGCCTTTGCAGATACATCCTAGCTGTGTATGAAGATGATCTTAGACACCCCCTTTGGGCACCTCCTGGTGGTTATGGAATCAACCCAGATTGGCTAATACACAAGAAAACATACGAAGATACTTGCGGACGCGCTCCACCCTATATATTGTATATTGATCATGATCATGCTGATATAGTTCTTGCCATCAGGGGCCTAAACTTGGCAAAAGAGAGTGACTATGCAGTTCTTTTGGATAATAGATTGGGGAAGAGGAATTTTGATGGAGGGTATGTTCACAATGGGCTATTGAAAGCTGCTGGATGGATTTTGGACACAGAATGCAAGGTTCTGAGGGAGTTGGTGGAAAGATATCCAGATTACAGACTTACTTTTGCTGGACATTCACTTGGATCAGGAGTTGCAGCTATGTTGACCATGGTGGTGGTGCAGAATCGCGATAAGCTTGGAGATATTGACAGGAAGAGAGTCAGGTGCTACGCCATCGCACCGGCTAGGTGTATGTCGCTAAATTTGGCGGTGCGATATGCAGATGTCATCAACTCTGTTGTGTTGCAGGCAAGTATCAGAATCTCAAATGTTTTACTTGCTTGGTTGCAGCATCTATGTAAGTTCTTCATGAATTCCCTTGCAAAATCTTGAGGCATTTTATCTTAAGTTTCTTGTTGTCAATATTTGTATTAAGTAATTTAGGTAATGTCCTTATCTTGTTCAATAACTATTATGCCTATACTTAAAACTATTAAACAAAGGCTAATCACAAGCTTAGCATGCTAACTTAAATTTGATGTTAAATGCTCTTTATACACTGATTAGGATGACTTCTTACCAAGGACAGCCACCCCATTGGAAGATATATTCAAATCTGTTTTCTGGTATGTCATAAGGACCTCTATAACAAAATCTTTCGTGTATTTTATATTCTGACATGTATTCTATACGAGTGACTGAGATAATAGTTCCGTTTGCAACAATAGCGTAGTTAAATTGAATACTCGTAGACGAAAATGATTCATTAATTACAGAAAATCATAGTTACAAAGATATTTTCTATGGCTGGCAGTTTGCCATGCCTATTGTGTTTGAGGTGCATGAGAGATACATGCATATCTGAGGAGAAGCTGCTCAAAGATCCAAGGAGACTCTATGCACCTGGTCGCCTTTATCACATTGTTGAGAGAAAGCCTTTTAGGTATGTTTAAAGAACCTTATGCTAAATTCTAACTATCTTTTTGAAACTCCACTCCAACCATCTTTTCATGGTAAAATATGTTAACCTGATTGTAATAAGAAAGATGTTTAACAACCTTGTTTGCAGAATGGGAAGGTTTCCCCCGGTTGTAAGGACGGCGGTGCCTGTCGACGGAAGATTCGAGCATATAATCCTTTCATGTAACGCCACGTCTGATCATGCCATAATTTGGATAGAGAAAGAAGCACAAAAGGCTCTAGATGCAAGTCTACCAACCTTTGTAAACTGTTTTATGCAATATGCGGAACAGAAAGATTTTTGAACCCCTAAATTCTGATATAAACTCAGCTGCAGTTAACTTCATTTAACGACTCTGAACTATCAATTTCGCATGAAATTAACTGCACTTGAGTTTTCACCTTCTAAATATCTCCCTTGAATCAAGTTCCTTGTGTTTTCTATGTACTGCAGTTAATAATAGAGAAAGACCATGATGCCATGGAAATCCCTGAGAAACAAAAGATGGTGCGTCAAGAAACAATGACTAGGCACAAAGAAGAACACAGAGCAGCACTACAGAGGGCTAAGACATTAGATGTTCCTCATGCTTATACGCCACCATCAGAATATGGCACTTTTGATGATGAGAAAGAAGAAGAAGAAAAGAGCTCAAGAAGAAGATTAAAGGGTGGTTCTTCTTTTGGTTCAACTCCTAATAAAACCAATAATGCTAGTGAAAGCTGGGATGAGTTAATTGAACGCCTTTTTGATAAGGATGAGCATGGCCACATGGTGCTGAAGAAATAATGGTAAATTTTATGTATCATTCTAATTGAAAGCCAAATTAGTTCATTCTTTTGTGATTTTTCCCTCTTTATGTATAATTTTAGCTGAAAGATGGAACTAGAAATGAAGGTTGATGAATTTATTTTGAAATATTTGAGCATGAACAATTCTAACAAGAAGAAATCAACCAAGTAAAAATATTCAATACTAACAACAACAAAATCAACTCTAATTCCAAACTATATCATCAACCCTTGCTCAATCATAATGTCCAGCTACAATAACAACAATTTCAATAAACTCTAATAATATCCAATGCTAACAACAAGAAGAAATCAACCAATATCCAATATTAACAACAACAAAATCAACTCTAATCCAAACTGCACCATCAACCTTACTCTGAGCAATTACAAGAAATCATCCCAAATAATATACAGTACTAAGTAGAGTAAACTTTAGAGTAAAGACAACTAGATTACCTGTCGCACCGAGCCTAGACTCATCAGCATCACCGATATCATCCTCACTCATCATCATCACCAATATGATCCTCATTGTTACCGGCTACATCCACCAAGTAATCCTATACAACATCATCATCGTCGTCATCCTCGTGCTCCTGAATTGGTAGTGCAACAACGTTAAGGTCGTAATGAGGTATGTTCCCACTAGTGCCTGTGTTTTGGTGATAATCAATCCCTCGATCTTGATCACATCTACCAGAATCAAAAGACATTGTCCCCCTAGAGTGGCTAGAAGTGGTAGGACATTGAAGTCTCGAACCTAAGGACATTTGACTCGGAACCACTCGTAGTGGCAGTGGCTGATCCAAACGAAAGGACAGCTGCAAGTGATTGCCATATGTTGCATTGTACCAACTCATGTAAACCTCGGATGCCTGACAGGTCTTGACAGGATCTCCACCAAGGATGTGAGAATATCGGTTAGCCCAAATCGTTATCCACTCAGAATGTGCTACGGCCCAGTTCAAATTTTTTGGACCGGTCAAGACATTGCCATGTGCATTACCAAGACTCTTTGGTTGACCTGGAATGTCCTGTTGTAAACCGAACTGTCTCTTGACTCTGTCAGCGGGATGCCACTCAATGCACTCAAACGATATGAGTGGCGTCGTTGCATTCCATATCACCTCATGCTCACGGATGTCATCTGGAACTAAATGGGGCGCAATACGCTCATGACTGTAGACGTCCCACACAAACTGCATGAATAAGATTCAAAAAAGTTGAAGACAACTATTAAAGTCCTGAATCAATTTAGTAAAAATATGACTAAACAACTATTAAAATAACTTGTGAATAACTATTGGTTTTTGATAGATTAATACATCAATTTACAAATAAAAAATCTATCTAAATCAATTTAGACAGTTTTCTAAATACGTACCCTGTCTGGTTGAATCAAATCCAATAACTTCCTCACGTGATTGGTTGTCCAATGTCTGTATTGAGATGAGGGAAATTCCCAATCATTCCACCTGACAAATTTTTGCTTTCTATTAATAAAATCCAATAAAAATAATCTATTAATATATATTAGTATCATATCATATTTACTATGTAATGTTACCGTTGAGCAAGCGGAAAACGTGGCTCAATGGGAATTGGTGCAAGGAATGGCATCCGTTCCCAAGCCCATACATGCAAGAGTGTCAGGGGACCATCCATATCTTTACAATCATAACGTGATGCCCGACACAATGATCTGTATAGGTGGGCTAGGCATGCCGCTCCCCAACTGTAAGTCTTGATCTCGGAAACATTTCGAAGCAAGGGTAAAAATTTCCAATGCACCCCAGCTCCAGACTTGTCACAAAATAACGTCGTACCAAATAGGGCCATAATGTGACACTTGACATATCTTTCTCTAGAAAGTTGATCATTCAACTGTAAGCGACGTTTAAGACTGCGAAGCCACGTCAACTTAATAAAACTTCCTCTATGATCCCTTACTCCAGGTGCAACTCCAAAATGCCACATGCATTCACTTTCTAGACCACTGCTACTACTATCTGTTGGTCCTGTAACTGGTAGACCATTTGTTGGGAGACCAAGAATCATTGCAACATCTTCTAAGGTAATAGTGCACTCACCAATTGGTAGATGAAACGTGTGAGTCTCAGGCCGCCACCTTTCGACCAGTGCTGTCACGATAACCGAGTGACTTTGTATTCTTCCAACGCGAGAGATGTGGTAAAACCCGGTCTCTCTTAAAAGCTCTTCAACGCTGGCATCAAAGGTATCTGGTGGGTTTAAGTGCCGACACTCCAATATTCGTGAACCCTACAAAAAAATAAAAAGAAGAAAAATATTAGCACAACTAATCACAAATTTCACAATAACATAATAAAGTCTAATATTGATCAATTTAACTATGATAATTGATAACATAATGATTGGTTTCCCACAATATCTTCCATAATCATAATGTAAGTTATGACAACCTGATAATAATTTAATACATATGAATTTAATATCCTAATATTTTGATAATGCATCCATCCTTTGTGATGAATACTATTTTTTTACATAGTAAATAAAAATTAAATTAAACTACTCTAAGATCTTGCTAAAATAACAAAATTGATCTAAAAAAAATTACTCATCATTCCACATAATAGCTTACTATAATTAATAAAATAATCTGAAAAGTTACTAATTTCCCTTAAGGTCTTATTATAACTAACAAAATTAACATAAAAAATTACTAATCTTCATTAAAATATTAATATAATTAATAAAACAATCTGAAAAACTAATAATTACCTAAACATCTTATTATAAATATATTATTAATAAAATTAACATAAAAAATTACTAACTTTTATTAACATCTTACTGTAATTAATAAAATTAACCTAAATAAATCTCTAATTTGTATATTATATTATTATAATTAATAAAATTATTTTGAAAACTTACTAATTTCACATAATATCTTACCATAATTAACAAAATTACTAGCCAACAGATTTATTATGCTAATCAAAAGAATAGTTATCAGCATTTTGCTCCTAAAAAATAATTAAAAATAAATTTTCCTAAAATATTTAATATTATCCTTCGTATACCAAAAATTGTTATTTGGGAGTATTACCACTGCATACTACTTTTATTCATAAAAATAAAAAAAAAATTAAAAATATTCTTAATCAGTATCAGAAATAAAAACTACTTTTCAGATTTCACTAAACACAACATACAATATTAACAACAGAAAAATTCTATTCAACAAAATATAAAACCTGTTGTGAATCTAGTTACTTTCTCCCCTTGATAATTTAAAACTCGTTTAGACTAAACACTTCACACACTGTACTATAACACTATTATATTATCAACCTAAAAAATTTCTCTTCAACATTATAAAAAAATATTATTACTAATAAAAGAAATAAAAAAACTTACATATGTAGGATGAGCAAGATATTCAATAATATGATCTTCGGAACGAGTAATATCTCTAACCATCTTCCTCCTCCTCTTCTTCTTCTTCTCTCCTTCACCGTTTTTCTTGTTCTCTGAATTCTCTAACTCTCTGAAGTAGTTGTTTGAAATGAAAAGGGAGTGAAGTGAGCTACTTTAAAGGAGTGAGGAGAGTCACGGGCGCACTGCCACTCCTGCATGCTTTACACGTGTCGGGTCAACAAGGAAATCGCCATTCCCGATTTCCCATGCCAGCTACATATGTGAAATACCGAAATTACTCATATATAAGTGTATTTCACAGAAACCTACAATCATAAAAAATTCAAAATTAATTTGCGTAATTTTATTCACAAAAGCATTTCTGCAAATTATTTTTTACATAAAGTATATTGTTTATCAGTAACGTTGTGATTTTTTTTTTTTTAAATATCTTTAACATTTGATTTTATTTAATCTTTTTTAATATTTTTGGTTTGTATTAAAATTATTTTTGGATATTAAATTTTATAAATATTGAGGATAACGTTTAGAATAGTTTTGAGACAAATAAAAAATGTTAAAAATAAAATTATATATATCAAAAACATTAAAAATAAAATTAAGTAAAATTAAACATTAAAAATATTTTTAAAAAATTACAAATTTTAAAAATAAAAAATATATTTTACTTTTATTTTTTATATTAAAATGAGAATGATATTTTTTGAAAAAAAAAATAAGACTTTACTTTTTTATTTGAAGACGATCCTTAACTAATTAAAAATATATAAGAATAAATAAATCTACTAAAAAGATTAGATACCTCACTTTTTAAAAAAATAAAAGATATTTTTATATTTTTAATTAATTAAAAATTTATTTATTTTTAAAATAAAAAGTGGAACACATATTTATCTTTTTTCTATTTTTTAAAATCATAAACAATAAAAATGTTAATCTTTAGATGTAGAGTTAAAATGTAAAGATCAGACCATCCAAATTTTAAAAAACAAATTGATTTTTAAAAACAAAATTCGGATCATCCGATTTATGAAGTATGAACTAAAAAAAATTATATTAAAAAAATAGAACCCTCCAATTTAATATTAAAATATTTAAAAAAATTATATTACAAAGCAATCGGACTAGCCGATTACAAATATCCGTACCACAAGAAAAACACCACCATCATCAATATCTCTGGATTGCACACGATCTTCCTCCATTGTAAAAAAAATTAGCCACGGATTTCATGATAAAATTTAATTTAGTGATTTATTACCATTTACCAGAGACCAATGTATAGCTCCATAAAGTGAACTCTCGTTTTGCATTATCACTGTTTTTCTTTCTTTCTATGTTGATCTCCAATGGCCTCTGCTTCGCTTCTTCTCACTCTCTCCACGCTTTCGCTGCTTCTTTCACCCTCTTTTTCCGCCAGGTAAATTTACAAGTTCGCCCTCACTTTTTCCCCAATTCTCTAGTTTGGTTGAATTAGGGTCTAAAGTCTAAACTCAATTATTATTGTTGGTGCTGTGAATTTTTATTAGCAGCAGGAAAGAACTAAGGGAGAAGGAGGGGTTGCTGTTGTTGAAGAAGGAAAATGCATCATCACATTATATGTTAGGGTTAGGCCACTCAGTTAATCCAAACAGCATTGATCCAACACGTGTTGTCCAGATCTCATGGCAACCAAGGTCAGGTACTTTCTACTCTCTACAACTTTTTCTCCACTTGAAGCATTGTCATTTTTTCATGCCTTAGGTATTCAGTTAATCTCTTTGTTTTTTTTCCTTTTTTGTTATTATTTTAAATGCATTTGAATGATCTATTATGTTATAGTTTAATTTCTATGCAGTATGCACTATATCCAATTGGGCGCTGGTATGTAGATTAAAGTGGTTTCTTTTGTCTAATGACAGCTCTTGATTGAATGCTAATGCATAGAAACTAAACTCATTTTATTATGTGCTCTAATTCGTTTGATTATTAAACTTTGATGATATTGTATCTGTGACTACAGAGTTTTTCTATATAGAGAGTTCTTGTCTGCCAAGGAGTGTGACTACCTTATTTCTTTGGTATGGTTCTTTTTTTCTTATTTTTTGCTTCTTATTGTCATTCAGTCATGTTGCCTCCTAATACTTGGGTCAGTTGTTGATTCTTTCCTTTTCTTTTTTCCTTTTTCTTTTTTAAATTTTGGGTACTAAGGCGTATGATCTGAACGAAAAATCCTTTGATGCGGCCAATGGGAGACTTGCATCGGAAACTTCGTTGGATATCGAAGTGAGTCTTTTAAGTTTTTCCATACCTAGTTGCATGGCTTAGGCACTGGCAAATTATTAGGTTATACTGTGATGACTAGTTTTAGCTTCAACTGTGTTTTTCTTCCTTCAATTTTGGTTCATTTTCATGTTCTCGATTATTGCATGGTGAAATTTTGTATTTTTGTTTGTTTGTCTATGTCTACCTTAAATTAAGCCAAATCAATGAGGTGTTTCTTTATATTCATGTATACTTCTAAGGACTCATTGCATGCAGTTCTTCGATTGTGATCCTTAATGTTCATACGGAACTTGAAAACCGAGAGAAATTGTATATGCATGAGATTGCTGCAGCCAATGTATACCTGCTTGTTGTTTTAACCTTGCTGCTTGACCACATTTAGCTCATTACAACCTTGTGGACATTATTATGATGATATTCTAAATTGATTTAGGATGATATTGTTGCAAAGATTGAAGAAAGAATTTCGCTTTGGACTTTCCTTCCTAAAGGTATCCAATTGTTATATTCAGGCCTGTATTTGTCTGCCTGTGTTCTGCATTACACACTCTAATATAACGGTTGTCTCGTTTGTTAATCATTTTTACTAGAGAACAGCAAGCCTTTGCAGGTCAAGCATTATGAGCTTGAACAGGATGGCCAGAACTTAGATTATTTTACGAACAAGACCAAATTGGAATCAAATGGACCTCTAATGGCAACCGTTATTTTATATCTCTCAAATTCTACACAAGGGGGTCAAATTCTCTTTCCCGAATCAGAGGTGAGTGAGGCCACTCCAGAGATTTTCCTTCCAATGTGCTTATTTGTTTTTTGGAGACCAACTTTGATACACTGCCATTGTAAAATGTTATATACTGTCTTCACTGTGTGTGATTTTTTCAATACCTTCAGTGTGGTTACATAACATAACTGGATGAATGTAACATTGTTAGCGTATCAAAATTAAATGCTCGATATCTTGCCTGGTATTGGACCTGTGTTTACCATTTAATCATGTTGAATATACTCTCAGCCGAAGAGTAGCGGCATGTCGGATTGTGGAGAAAGTAACAAGTTTCTCCAGCCAGTAAAAGGGAATGCAGTTCTGTTCTTCTCCCTCCACCTAAGTGCAACTCATGACAAGAGGAGTATACATTCTAGATGCCCTATCCTTAAGGGGGATATGTGGTCTGCAATTAAATACTTATATGCAAAACCAATTGGTGAGAGTAAGGTCCCAACCGTATCAGATGGTGGTGATTGTATTGATGAGGATGACAATTGCGCTGCTTGGGCGGCCATGGGAGAATGTCAACGAAATCCTGTGTTCATGATTGGTTCCCAAGATTATTATGGTACATGTAGGAAAAGTTGTCATTTATGTTGATTTTAGTATTTTACACACACTGCTAATACAAACTTATTCCATTATGTTGGAACTATGAATTCCTTTGTAAAAATGATAGTGGTAGGTATTCCACATCTTATGGTGCTCAATATTGTCTTAGAATCGGTAATATAATGTTTTGGAAATCTTCAATTTAATGTACGGTTCATGAAAACTTATTTGCAAATTTGGCACCAAACTCAAAGGCACAAGAGAATTTGCCATAATAAAAACAAAAAAACTTAGGACTACCTAAGAAAAACCTAGCTTTTTGTTACCAAAATAAAAAAGAAATTGGAGAATAAAACCAAAAGTTACGTTTTTTTTTAATCAAAGGGAGCTCAACACATAGAGTGGAGCAATTAAAGGAGCTACAAGAAATAACAAAAGTGAATAACCCAACCCCTAGTCTTCTTCTGCATGGCTATCAACAACCAATTGGGTCAACACCACTCCATTCCTCAGAGTACCTAAACGACCTGTTTATGATGTCCTCCATGCTGGAAGTATGATCTCTGAAGAGCCTACCATTCCTTTCTAACCAGGTTGTCCAAATAACCGCAAAGAACCTAATGAACCACTTCTTTCTGTCTACCTTCCTTACAGATAGCTCCGTCCAGCTTTCAAAGTGATCCTTTAGTGTACCTGGAAGGCTCCACTGTCGTCCCAAGGCCAGCAGCCAAGCACACCACACCTTCCATGTGGTCTCGCATTCCAGGAACAAATGAAAAGCAGTTTCCTCAGCCTTATCGCATAGCACACACCTATTATCCTGCTGACCAATAACCCGGAATCTACATAGTCGATCCTTAGTATTCACCCTTCCAACTAAGACAAACCAAGTAAGCAGCTCAACCCTCGGAGGTACAAGTCCTTTCCAAACAGCACGAGTGGAGCTATAACTAGTGATTTCCTCCGGTAGGACTTCCGCCTGCAAAACCTTCCCAAAGGAAGCCGTTGAGTAAACTCCTGTTTTATCAAATTTCCATACCACGCCATCCTCTTTTTCAGTGGTGGGCTTGACCGATTGTAGCAGCTCATGAAGCTGGTGAACTAAATCCAACTCCTATTGGAACAACTCTCTCCTCCACTGAAAGCTTCAAATCCACTCTAGTCCATCCCAAAACCCACAATCCCTTATAACAGATCCTTGAAGGGTCGAGACTGAGAAGAGTCTAGGAAACATATCTTTCAACACCCCAGGCGGCAACCAGCTATCCTCCCAGAACCGGATTGTTCTGCCATTACCGAGCTCCATAGACAACCCGCTAATCATCTTTTCTCTCAGCTGCAACTCACTAATTTGTAGCTGGCAGATATCCCGCCAAGGACCCCCTCTCATGGGAGCTGGCTGGCCTTGCAGCATCACAGTCGGATTCATGTTGTTGCAGGAGCAAACAACTTGCTTCCATAAAGGACAGTCTTCTTTTGAGAACCTCCACCACCACTTGAATAGCAGAGCTGTATTTCGAATCACCGCATCCCCAACTCCCAAACCACCTGCTTGCTTCAGCCAGCTTCCCCGCTTTGTTAAGAGTTTTTGCTTTCCACAAACTGAGCTTATCTTCAACCTTGTCAATCACCGGTTTCCATGTCTTCACCAGCCTCGGATTTGCTCCCAGGGGAATACCCAAATATCTGACTGGCAGTGATGCCTCCTTGCACCCCAACAACCGACACATCCTACGGAACCACATCCGATCACAATTAACCGGAATAAGGTTGGACTTTTTAAAATTAATGTTCAACCCAGACATCAGTTCAAAGTATCGGAGTAATCGCTGATAATTTCTTATGGTCTCCTCCTCAGGAGAACAGAACAGAATGGTGTCATCCGCAAACTGCAGGTGAGATAACTCGATGTGATCCCTCCCAAGTAGTAGTGGAGATATACGATCATTCCTCACTGCCTTGCCAATCATTCTATGGAGCACATCCACAATTAAAACAAACAGAAAAGGGGACAGCGGGTCTCCTTGTCGCAAGCCCCTTTCCATTTTGAAAGGCTTCGTAGGTGACCCATTAACAATAATCGACATAGATGCAGAGCAGACACACTCATTAATCCACCCTCGCCATTTCTGACTGAAGCCCATCATCTGCAGTACAATATCCAGAAAACTCCACTTAACTCTATCATAAGCCTTTTGGAAATCCAACTTTATTATCGCGGCGCTCTTTTTTCGTGATTTCAGCCAGTGCACCGTTTCGCAAGCAATCAGTGCCCCATCATGTATTTTTCTCCCCTTTACGAATGCACTCTGTGTCTCTCCTACCAGTCCCGGCATCACTTTTCGCATCCTCCGAACCAATACTTTAGAAATTACCTTATAAAGACAGCCCACCATACTAATCGGCCGGAGATCCTTAATTTCTCTGGCTCCAGTAAACTTCGGTGCCAGCGTCACCCAAGTTACATTCGCATCGCTAGGAAGCTTAGATGACTGGAAAAAACCGACCACCGCATCAGTGAACTCCTTCCCTAATTCATCCCAACACTTCTTAATGAAGTTCATGTTGTACCCATCACGCACTACCTGGTGCCTTTGTTGACTCACAATCCCAAACAGCCGCCTTTACTTCATCAGGCGTTGGCATCACCTCTAGCTCTGTTGCCTCTGCCTCATTGATTTGCCGAACAAGCCCTTCCTGGAATCCAATTACTGGAGAAGTTTCCTGGTGGTACAGCTCCTTGTAGAAGTCCCGAATAGCAACCTTAATTCTTGCTTGGTTCCTGACCATCCTCCCATTGACCCTTAAGGCATCAATCCGATTGGATCTTCGACGCGCGGAGGCTAAATTGTGAAAGTAACGGGTATTTTTGTCCATCTCTTTTGCATGACGAGACCTTGACATCTGCTTCCAATGCAACTCCTTTCTGATATACCATTTCCTACAGAAGCTCACTAGCGCCTTCCTCCTTACTTCAATAGTCCCATCAGCAACTCCAGTACTTACTATGTCATCTGCTTTTTTGATTTCATCCTCAAACTGCGTAATCCTTCGGTCTATGTCCCCAAATTTTTCTCTATGCCACCTAGTCAGTGAAACTGTCAGAGCCTTTAGCTTGTCCAGAATATTTTCCTCTCCCAAACTCCTCCACTCCTCCTTTACCCTAAACCAAAAGTTACGCATTTTATTTAAATTATATTTTTTAAGTCTAAATTTTTATATATTTTTATAAAATTTTATTTTTTAATCATCACTTCTTTTTCTTTCATTTTACATACTTTCTCTCATCCGTTTCTCTTTCTAATTGGAGGTGTATAACTAGAAGCAAAATTAATTAGTAAATTGATTTTTAAGCATCTTAATTACAAAATGCAGAAAAGAATTGGTTACCTTTTATAAGATTCTAAGACATGTATAATATTCTCAGTCTTTTGTTCTAAATTAATGCTCGGTTATAACTTTTCAAATAAATTAAATTAAATTAAAATATATAATTAATATTATTCAATATTTTAAATAAATACTTATTTAGTGACATGACATTTATTTTAGCGCCTTATTATCATTTGTGGTTAGTGCAAAGCGTATGAAGGAAGTGTCCCAAACAAAAGTAAAATATAAACGTCGTCGATTGGAGCGCGAGAGAATGATTTTAAAATCTCGCACGATAACGGCTACTTCCAAATTCTGCTGCTTCCTTTCTCTCTTATTCTTGTCATCTCACTTCTCACTTCTCACTTTCTCTCCCATCAAAATCAACGCTAACAGGTAACACAGTTCGCATCTCAATTTCGCATTTTCAAATGGCTTCAACGCACCACGACAACGCAGGAACTACTCCCGCCCGCAAGGTTCGGGTTGTGGCCAAACTCCGAGGCATTTTGCGTCAGGAGCCTGATTCCGAGCCTAAGCTCAATTCATGGATCTCGGTGAATAAGCCACAAGGGGAGAATTTTGAGAGCGTTACTTTATCCTTTGGAGAACAATCTTCTAGGTATGCATATGCCTCATTTTTTTTCCGAAGTAGTTGCAGTTTCAGCTTTGTGCAATTGACGTGAAATAATTCAAAATTCTGAGGGTGCGATTTTGCATTGTGTGAAGTTATGTCATAATTGGAGATTTTAACAAGTCGTAGCAGCTGTAGTAAATCTCATGAGTCCGTCATTTTAGTTTGAGAAGACAAAAATGATGATTAATTTAGGGTGTATTATCGTGAATTGTACAAATTGAAATTTCAGCTCCTTTTCGGTCTATAATTGTTGATGAATTTGATTTAATTTTCGTATAGGCTCCATTTGACATGGAGCTTTAGGGCTTCATTGATGAATTTCAAGTTTTCATGACACTTTGATGATTTCATCTGTTGTGCAGTCGGTATTGGATGCATTATTGCTATGAGGAACATGAGGAGAATGAGTTGATATATTCAAGAGAGGTTAAACCTCTTGTTTCAGCAGTGTTTGAAGGTCATAATAGCACCGTTATTGCGTGTGGAGCTAGAGGCAGTGGCAAGACCCACCTAATTCAGGTTTGACTCAGTTGGTCATGCTAGAGTCTTTCTTTGTGCTTTTCTTTGTGTGTTTGGGAAAAATTTTGATTGTTAGCTTTTGTAGTAGAATCATGTGCGTAGTAGGCTAATAATTTCTGTGTTTTTCAAGGGTTCTGCTGAGAAACCGGGTCTGGCAATGCTTGCAGTTGCTGAGTTCACCTCCTTGGCTGAGAAAAATGGGAAGTCGATATCCATTTCTTTCTATGAAGTTGATCACCAGGATCATGCTGTTGATTTATTAAATCCAGGACACCCACCAATTTTGGTTTATGAAGATCGTGGTAGAATTCAGTTTAAAGGACTAAGTCAAGTAAAGTCTATTCTACTTGCCATCTTCTAATCTAGAAAAATGAATTTTCCAACATGAAAAATTGACATCTAATAAAAGGCTATGCTGTGTTTTTTTTATTGCAGATTCCTGTGAAATCCGTTGCCGAATTTCAGAATTTCTACTTTGCTGCATGTTCTGCGCAAAAGACTATTACAAGAAAGGGCTTTGAACATGCTCGTAGAAGTCACATGGGATTAATTGTGAATCTCTTTTCTCAAAATGCAAGTGTAGAAAATGGTCTTGTGAGCAAAATGAGTTTCGTTGATTTGGCAGGTGTTAAAAATGAACCATGATTTAATCTTTTTCACATATATATATATTATCAATGTGATATATTAAAAATACTACTAACAGTTCTGTACTTTTATCATCAGGTTATGAAGATGCTAGAAAGAAAAGCAGTGACACCATTTGCCTTGCTGAGACTAACAAAATTAACAAGTCCATTTATGCCTTAATGAATGTTTCTCATGCTTTGAGCACCAATGAAAGCCGAGTTCCCTATCGAGAAAGCAAACTCACACGCATGTTGCAAGATTCCTTGAGGGGGACTGGCAGAATTTTGATAGTTGCCTGTTTGGTAATCATGACTTTGCTTTTTAGATATTTGTTTTCTTATTCTTCAAATTATTTGTATCATTATTATAATTCTGATTTTGATCCTTTTTCTTTTCTGTACTGTGAACTTAGAACCCATCATTTTGTCAAGATACTATTTACATGGTAAGCTTAGCATCACGATCATGTCAATCAATTCAACGAACATTCTTAGATTCAACAAAGAAAATTTCAAGTTCAGCAAGCCAGATTAAGACTTATCAGAAGAGGCAGATAACCAAGAGTGTTTTGAAATCCGCTAAGAAAATACCTGCCTCTGTATCATGTCACTCGGAAAAGAAGGTTGTTGCTGCACCGAAGTCTGCAATCAAAGCAAGGTGCATATTGATTTTTTTTTCCATATTTTATTAGGCTATTGTTTCCATTTTGTGGATATTAACTTCTTTTTGTTTCAAATTTAATTGAAGGAAATTATTTGATGAAGCAAGCAATTCTGCTGCTAGAGCTAAAAAGGTACTGGTTTCTTTTCTTTTCTTTTTTATTTTTTCCCCAATATACTTATATGTACTATCCTTTTCAACTATATTAATTACAATTCTTTACATTTGCCTCACCTTAAAGGAGGGCTTTGCAAGAAAATGTATATTCCAATTGGACCATTACTAGTCTAGCTAATTTTGTACCAGAAATTTTACCAAGTGCATTCAACAAAGTCCTTTTCAGCTATAGGCTTAACCTTTAAACTTCACTACTGGAAGAGATGAAGGTTTTAAGAATTTAGCTTCACAATAATGATAAATTGGATATATATGGAGTTAAGTTGTTATTAATGGATAATTTATTTTGTGGAGGAATCGAGTTTTGTAACAATAAATTATGATATTTGACTTGCAAAGACAAAATTTGTAGAATTTAGAACTACAGAGTGAGGTGTAATATTAACGGATAATTTACTTTGGGCAGGAAATTTCCATGGTACAAAATTCATCTGAGACTCTATTGGTAAACCAGGACAATTCACTAGACATTACTGAAAATCATGTTGAATCCAACACTAGAGTGGTAAAGGTAACATAGTTTACCTTCTATCTTATCGATCAAAACCTTGGCACAACTATGTTCTCATTGTTGATAACAGCTTGGATATTGTTTTATGCAGGATAATTCACTGCCAGATGCTAGTAAGAATGTGAAAGGCAATCTGATGGTGGAAAATGTAATTATCTGATCTCATATAATTGATTTAAATTTGAGGAAGACGTTGAAAACATTTACATAGTTGATACTTGACATTTTTTCATATAGAATACTTATAAGCATACTCAATGCAGGGTGATTCATCTTTGAATACTAGCAGTGAAGTGGAAATCTACCCTATAGAGGAAAAGGTAATTTTATTAATGTTACTAATCCTTCAGCTTATTATCAGTTTCTCCCCTCAATTTGGCCTCCATAAAACCTATCAAAACATTCAGAAAATGGTTCATACCAGAAATTTTTTTTGGATTATTTTCAGTAAGGCTCTCCCTTGTCAATGTCTGTAAGAATGGAAAGTATTGCAACCTAGGCGATGTTATTATTTAAGTATAAAAGACATGAAACTGATGTTGTTAATGTGCTTATGTAGGGAATTTCTCTCAATGGAGAGGATCATCAAGATGCGAGTAATTTCTATGAGGCGGTGGAATTAGTTCACGAAGGTAGAGGTTTACACAAATGAGATTGTTTGCCTTATCATGTTTGTATATGATGAAATATCAAAATGGCTTCTTTTTATTGCCATAACAGACCTTAACATGAACAAGGAGAACAACAGTTTAATGGTAATTGAACAAGGACAACAAGCATTGGCAATGGTTCAAGAAGGTAGATGTGAGCAAATAAGTTTTGAAGCAAAGTTGTTAGACTAATCATATTATGATGAATGCCAATTTGTGTTTATTTTTATTTATTTATTTATTTATTTTGCCATCACAGGTCAAAACATAAACAAAGAGAACAACAGTTCAATGGCATATGAAGATGGTTCTACACCAATCAGTTCTCAATTGCGTGATCTTTCTAACCGTTTTAAATGGCTCTATTCGTCAACACCATGGCAGATATCAGAAAAGGAATGCATTTCGCTTGATAGCACTTCTGTAGATATCATGGAACCCAAAACTCCTGTAGTTGAACAAACTACGAGCCTTAATGATAGACGGGATATAATGAATCCCAAAAGTCCATGGGAAACATTTAGTGTGCATGGTTCTGGCATGAAGGTCTGTTCTATTTATAGTATTGCCAAATGACTATGTTAAAATGTGTACCTTCAGGTTATTAACTCGTAGTTTCTCTTAATTGCAGAATTCTCTTGTTGAAGAATATCTAAGATTTTTAAACTCAGCTAACAAGTAAGTCACATTGCCAATTATTATGAACAGAAAGCGCATAGTCGTTCCCAATGTATTTAATGATTATGTGATTATCATAAGTGTTAAAACCTTTGAATAGCTCTATGTATAATTCATAGCTCCTTTGAGATAATTAGCTTACTTTATTTGCTTTTCTTCACTATGTTTTCCTAAATACTTTCAGGGAAGAATTAAAGAAATTGAAGGTTAGGAATGCTCCACCTTTCATTGCTTTGATAATTTTTTCCCCTTTTTATTTTATACCTTATGGAAGTGGTAAAACTTTTGTTACAGGGAATTGGAGAGAAGAGGGCAACCTACATACTTGAGCTTCGCGAAGAATCTCCCGAGCCTTTCAAAAGTGTAAGTTCTTAGTAAAATTCTTCCTGAGTTGATAGTTTCTTACTAGTGAGATATATTAATAACCGACTCCAAACCAAATTTTTGCCAACAGCTTGATGATTTAAGGGATATTGGACTTTCAGCAAAGCAGGTATCCATTCTTCTGTTACAGTTTGTCATTTTCATTTTTACTATGAAAAAAATTTCAATATCTCATGGCATATAACCTAAGCTTATAATGTTTATACAGATCAAGGGAATTATGAAAAAAGAAGTTGGAGAGCTTTTCAACTAGCTGGAAAGTGAATAGCTGAATTCATATTTTACTGCAAAATATGTTTGTCTGTGCAGTACTGCAGTAACCTTGTACTACATTTGTATCCAGAGAAAATTATATGAATGGCAACCTGAAGTTGCTCTATGTAATGTTGTAACCTTGACTTTTGTGGGCATTGGTAATTGCGTTTGATCGTTTCATTGCTATATGAAATTCTGATGTTGGAGACAAAACAATAGTATGTTTTAAGAGGAAATCTAGGTAAATGTGTTTTCTCTTCATTTAATCATAAATCACAAGTTAATAATATTCGTTTGATGATCTTCTGCTCAAGTTATCAACATTTTTCCTCTGTTCTTACCTCTTGTCGATCCATTAACAAAATCCTTTTGTCGCATTCAATAACAAGAATTCTCAAAATGACAAATTTGCTTATAGAAGGCATATAATTTTAGCAATAGATGAGATCTTCATAAGTGAAACATGTTATATTATAAATTATAAATTAGCTAAAGAATATTGATGAATAGTAAATACAGAATCCCAATTGTTTATTGACATTATATACATCCTCTAATTTTTTTTCGGATACTATTAATAAAAATAATACTTGTATATATAAAAATCAGCTATTAAATTAATCATCATGTATTATATTATTTTTATTTTTATATATTTTAAATATATTTTTTGTATTTTTAACATTTATTCTTTATGAGTAATTAATTTAATTGTTGATTTTTAATCTACACCTAGTGTTTTTCAATAAATGTATCAAATATTTGGCTAACTCAACTGTTTTCTTAACTAGTATTCTTAGTATAATTGTTTTTACAGCAACAAAACATCATGTCAGTCAACATTTTTAAAAAAATTGTCAATGCAATGAAAGAGTTTTCTAAGCTAAAGGCGTTCCTTTTCTACCATCTATCTATTATATTATATAGAAATTGAGTTTTTGTATTTAATAATAGAACTAATGTGATATTTTTTTAGAGTATTTTTTAATTTATTTTTTTAATTTATTGGATACAATTTATTATAATAAATTAATTATATCAACTAATTAATTTAATTAAATATTTAAATATTACACAATTTATTATATTTTATATCAATCAATTAAAAGTAAGAAAGTGTTTCTCTATTTATTTTTTAATTTATTAAATTCAATAAACTATTTTTTAATTTATTTTTTTAATTCAATAAATTAAATCAAATTAATTATACTAATTATTTGTATCAATTAATTGATTTGATTAATTCTTAATTTTATCACTATAAAAGATCATATATACTAGAAAAGAATCTCATTTTTTTTATCAATTACTCTTTCATTGAGTAGTTTTTACAGTCATTTTTTCTTCCTACGAGACACCGTCACAAGAACGCAACTATCATGAACACAAGCTATCGACCCTCCAACTCCCATTAACTGAGTGCTAATTACTTGAAGCTATATATGACATGTTAGTCATGAAGTATTCATGGTCTATGGTGTTATTATATATGCATGAAAAAAAAGTTTTATGTTTGAACTTGTTCAAGTCATTTACCTGTTTATGTGTGTATTGTAGTGTGAAATTACTTTTAATTTATGATGTGCAATAGTATTATGGTCTAATTTGAGCTTTTACTTTAAAATTGTATTATAATTTTATCTCGTCGTTTTCTCTCGAATATCAAGTTGACGTATTTTTATTTATTATTATTGAAGCTGATGTGATAAGAAATTTAAAAACAAAACTCTCACACTCAATTCATTTTATTATAGTCTATCTCTTCTATTTCTTTTATTTTCTTCTTATTTATTTAAGCTTTTTTTATTTTTTATTATGAATTTTTTTATTTTTATCTTTTATACATTAATTTATTATAACTCTTTACAAGTCATATGTTAAGTCTTTTTAATGTTAAAATTATATTCCTAATATGCTTAATTTTATTGATTTATTAATCATATAAAACCAACTTTAATTGTTACCAATCTTAATATCCAATAATAAAAATATTATAAATTTCTTAATTTTATTTTTATTTATTTTACAATGAGTCAATAACATTGTGAAGTGTGAATCGTTAAGGCATACACTATTTTATAAGGGCAAATAATTAGACTAAACCTTATTCTCCTACAACATTTATCTTCTTTTTCGACTCTAAATTAATACTCCTTAATTGGTAATAGCACATTTAGTTTTGCAACACAAAAGTCTTGGCAAAGATCATAATATTCGTTCTTTTATGTGTAAAAATCTCAATTTAATTCAAAGATATTTCGATAATATGTATATAATTTTTTAGTTCATAAATGAAGATAGAAAATCTTAAAAATAAATTCTACAAGTTACATATTTTAAATGAATAGCACACTATATAATTTAATAATCCAATAATAATAATACTAATCTCCTTGATATATTAAAATTGAGTTTTTTTCCAAGATGAGGTATCATACTTTCATAGTTTTTGTGTTCTCTTTAACATGAATACATTCTTATTTACTATTCATTATTTTTTATTTTTTATTTTTATTTTTGATATTTTCTAAAATTTTTAATTCTAATTATTGCTATTTAATTCACTAATTTTAGATAACAATTAAATTTATTATAATGCTAGCTAATTTTTCCTGTATTAAATCAATTAATAATAAATACTAGTTATCAATAATAAATTGTAAATTATAAATTCTGTTATTTATATTTGCTAATTCAATTATTTGTTATTTTTATTTTCGCTTATTTTTAAGCAAAGTTTTTTGTAATAAATTTATTATTGCCAATCTTCTCTACAATAATAATAAATAATTTATAATAATAAAAATATTATCATTTATCAATTAAGTAATATATGCATCAACATCTCTTTATTATACTATTAATGTAATAATACAATAATATATGTAGAATAATAATTTCCCAAAATAAATAAATAATCATTAATCCCTTTCACGCTAAAAAAATTTAAAAAAAAATCTGATCAACCTAAACTAATTTGCATATAAATAATAATTGTATGATCATATTAATTAAAATTATAAATTAATTCAATTATTGTTATTTAATTCATTCTTTCTAGATAACAATTAAAATTATTATAATTATTGTTAATCTTCTCTATATTTAATCAAATAATAATAAATATCAACAACTATTAAATGTATTGTAATTTTTGGTATATATTTAAGCATGTATATGATTAGGATTTTTACCGTTTCTGACCAACATGTACATAATTATTACTATATTATTATATATTTAAGTGTCACATAATTTATTATAACTTATATTAACTAATTATAATTTATTATATCAATTAATTAATTATAAGGCGTATAATAAAGCTACAAATAAAACAGGGCAATGCAGATATTATTTAGTTATTATATTGGATGTATTTTTCAATCTATTTTTTGTTTGATTAAACTAAATTAATTATACTAATTATTTGTATTAATTAGTTAATTTGATTAATGTATTATTAAACATTAAAATAATAGATTCGTGACCAAAATACTGAAAATAGACAATTAAGGTATATATTCTTAACTAATATATAATACGAACAATAACTAATAATACTAAATAATTAATAATTATATATTTAATCTAAGAAGTTTGAATGGGTAAAAAAAAATAACTGATATACAAAATTGACGTGACATTTTTTGCTAATATTTTTTTATTTATTTAGCCTAATTCACTAAATTTCTTTATAATTAAAAGTTTTACACATGTGAAAAAATGATCAAATTACTAAATGTATTATTAAAGGTAAACTATTCAATGTAAATTTTTAAAAAAATATATAATACTTAATTAATTACCATAATCACATTTAAAGTATCCAAATTATTTTTATATAATAAAAATGGTATATTTTAAAAAATATTTTTATATATTTTACTAATAAGTATGTATGTGATATTTACATAATTTTTAATTGTTATCCATATATATGAAATCAAAATGTGTTTTATACTCTCTCTCGTTATAGTTTTTTAATTTTTAATTTTTTTATTTTTATTTTGATAAATTTTTTCATATTTTGTTTTATATTATTTTTTATGTATTTTGATTAATAATACTTAAAAGTGTTATTATTTTATTTACTAACATTTCAAATTTTTTATAATATTTTTGTAGAACTTGATAAATAGGTTTTTATGTATAATATTTTTTTGAAATATTTTAATAAGAATATATCTTAATTTTTGTCTTTCATCTTTTATATTCATTGCTGATTATACTAAAATATTTTTACAAGGCATTTTTTATTGACTACATGCATCGTCTTTTATACATTATTCTTTTACTTCTTTTAGTTGTTTTTTTTACATTATTTTTAGTTGAGTAAATGATCAAATTTGTATTTAAAAGATCACTTGTTCTTTAAGTTGGTCTCTAAATTTTTTTTAAAATCAAATTTATCTTTTAAAAATTTTAAATTAGTCATATTAATTTTTATTTCTTCTTATTCAAAACTTTTAAATTTCATTAGTGGTATAGATTTTAACTATGGATTTGTTTCTTGAGAAATCACTTTAGCCACAGTAAAGAAATTAGACTACTCTTGAAAATGATTCACAAAGGAGAGACATAGGCTCAAAGATGAGTGAAATCAATGAAGTTGTATGAATTTGTAACAACTCTTTTTGACTTGTGAGTTTTTTTCACTGTGATATAGCACTTATTCATGTATAATGTAATTAATTTAGCCAAAAAGATTGGTATCCGAAGCATTTTGCTTAAATGGTTATTTAGAATTCTTTAAGACTTATTAAACTTTAAAATTAAAAATGTAAAAAAAAACAACAGAATAAAAGGCATAAATATGCTTCAAAGTGAGGAGAAATGTCTATACAATTTGATTATTCAATTTCAATTTATATTTTGAACTAACTAATAAATTACAAATAAAAATTATTAAAAAAACACACATTCAATTACATTTTTTTAAATTACATTTGAAAAGTGTAGTCTATTTATAGAATAGGTTTCACTTTTTTCTATGTTACCTTTTTATAAGAAAATAAAAAACACAATTATGACATAATATTATTTAAAAAATGTAATCTTAAATACAATAAAAAATTATTTATAAAACGTAATTTTATATTAATATCTAGGAATACACTTTTTGTACCAAAAAAATATTTTTAAAGAATAATTTTTTGTGGTTCAAAAATAATGTTTAATGTATTTAGGGCTTGATACTTGAATTTTTTTTCCCCAATCCCCCTAAAAGAACACACCTTCAATTCGACGTCTTATCACCCACCCCTTATTTCTATGAATACTGGATAAAAGATGAATATATAGTTTTAACTTTCACATAAGATACTCATTTCACTATAATAAAACCAAAGAAAATATAGGAAGAAGCCTATACTCACTCTACTAGAGAAAGTACGCATGTTTGTGATAAGAACAATTGCAAAAAATAAAGTGAAAGCTGCAACACCAAATTGGCAGGTTATCTCCTATTCAAAAGAGCAGACTAGAAAAGATAAGAAAGGAGTCACAAAAATAGCGTCTGGTGTGGTGTGGTGATGATGGCTATCATAGATTTGAGATTCATGGGTTTCCAACAAACATGGTTGTCGACTTGAAAAAGCAGATATGCACATGCAGATTATGGCAGATCACATGTATAAGACTATTTTTTTTCTTACTTGGTAGTAGTTATAAAATGTTTTATATATACATATGAGGTCTCATTGGCAACTTTTGTAGGAATTGTAACGTTGATTGAAATAAATGTGTTAGGCATGCAATTTAGTTTTGAACAAATTCTGATCTGATTGAATATAAACTGTTTGTGATTGAACCTCCTTTTTGATTGAATATAATCTGGAATTCGGGCATGCCATGTGTCCACGCATGTGCTGCAATAGCTAGACTCAATGAGAATCCTGAAGACTATTGTCACAAGTGGTTGACAATGGACTCATATAGAGAAACATATAAGCATTCCTTAAATCCCGTCCCTAGACAAGCAATGTGGGAGAAGTCTCAGTATAGTAGGCCCCAGGCTCCCAAGATTCGGAAGAAGCCAGGTCCTTTGAAGCAGAAACGACGGAAGGATGCAGATGAAGAACCTTCAGAAAGTAAGAAGAGTAAGACAGATGCAACGAAACTACCTAAAAAGTACAAGGAATCTTCTTTTGCTTACTGTGGGACAAAAGGTCACACGAAAAGAAGCTGCTCCCACAGAAAAGCTGATGACATTGCAGCTGCCCTTGCTACTGCTGCAGCAGCTGTAGTAGCTAAGGAGAAACAAAAGGATTCTAATGCAAATGAAACCATAGAGGGTCAGTCTGTACAAGATGGAGAAGTAGAGGGTGACCCTATCCCAGCAACTGATGTTGCCACTTCTGCAACCCCAACAATGGCTAATACTCCTTCAGAGATTGTGCTATTACAGACACCTTTTTCACAATCAGATAATGGAGATCAGAAACAAGTAAGAATCCAATATGTCCTATTATTTGTGCTTTTAATGTTTATTTTAAATATTTGTTTAGTTTAATTTTACTTTGATTGACGGGAACTTGTATTCCACTCATGCAACTATAGGTAACTCCTGCAACGAGACCCGACAAATTACAACCTAAGAGGAAAGCATCTCTAGCCCCAGAATCATCAAGTGTTGACCCATTGCAAGGAGCAAGTGTTGGAACATCTTCAAGGTTGGTTGAATTCATGAAATTTGTCCCAACACTAGGAGTGAAGTCAGCATTCAAACCTCCTAAGAAGAAATGAATGATGTTTAGTTGTGATGGACTATTATAGTTAGGGTAGTTGTTTTCTTAATTATGTTTATCTTGTGTCACTAGAACATGGTTATGTATGTCCAAATATTGGGTTATTTTGTTAAAGAATTTCTGGATGTATTTTGTTCATGACCTTTTGGATATTTGTTCAGTTATTGGCAAGCAATGCTTTTGGATATTTACTAAATGTAGACACTTTATTTTAGGTTTATGAATGGTACTAATATGTTTAATACTTAGCTTTACTTTCTCACTATTGCAACATGACATATGTAACAGAGGAGCTAACACCATGCTTCTTTTTCATGGAAATCTGAATACAATACTTTCATTCATCCTCAGAGTACACACCTTCAGGTCCACACTTTTAATCAAAATTTAATCATACTTACACCATACATAACAGTCAGAAACACAACTAAACAAATAACCAAACTTAAAATACTAATCCATATTTTTAAACACCTAATTTCAACTTCCATTGAAGTAATTCTCCATGCTAAATTCATCTTCCAACTATCATCATTGCTTGTAGGTTGTGTTTTGCCCACTAAACTCTTTTCTTCTTCACCGTCTGTCCACATAAAGAAACCACACCACATTCTCTCATAACTCTGCCAATTTTGCAACAACCAACAAAAAGAACAAAATTTTAAGATTACTCATCAAACACAAATACTAGTAGCAACACATTGAAGAAGAAGAAGACGACATTGAGAACTTACATTATAATTTGGACACCCATAAAAGAGTCTCTTATGATTGGCATTTGTCCCAAACCATCAAAGCACTAGACGCATTCCACAACCACACCAATCAGGAATCTTCCCCAACCTCCCACCATTAAGATTCCTCACGGAAGCCCCATGAGAACGTGATCGTGCATAACTCACTGCAGCTTGGCTTCCTGAACTCATCATTTCTCCACCACAGTCTTCAATGTATTCGAAAAGGAGGACTGCAAATTAGGGTTTTATCATTTATGGAGGGGTTAAATTGAGTTCATTCAAATTTTGACACATCATTCACTTATCACACATCTACTCTGACTATTAATTGTAATACTACACAGAGTTATTAACCTTAATCCTATTACACTCTTCAATGTTGTTGCCATAACTGTGCCTTTCTTTCTTTGATTTTCAGATATGAATAGTATGTTAATATTGTTTAGCTTTGAAGATTGAAACTCTGAGCGATTCCTAATTTTGTTTGTATCACTGCTGCAGGCCATGCAACTGCTGCAGCTGCAATTGTCTTCCCTCCATCAATCAAAATGGAGGAGGAGGAGGAGCTGTTTCAGATCAAAGTGTTGTAAATGGAGGAGGAGGAGCTGTTTTAGTTGCTCTTGTTCTCAATCAAAATGCTGTCAAGGTAAAGACGACTTCGAAAACTGCTGCATTCTTCCAAAATTCTGCACTTGTTCTTGCCCCAGTTGTCCCAAGCTACGCCCTTGTTACTGTTGTACAAAGTCCTCTTGGAGAAGTGCTTTCTACTGTTTATGTTGTTAGTATTTTAAATTATATTATATTTCTTGCTCAATTTGCAATTCTGATATAATTAGAGTATAAATAATTATGATTGTTAAAATTCAGTGCTCATTTATTTTAATGCCTTTGTCAAGTTTGTCAATGTTGCTGATTAGTATCTGTCTTTTGCTTCACTCCTTATCATGATTTCAAATTAAGGAATCAAGTTGCATAGGCTTCTATTTTATTTTCTCTGTTTTCAGTTTCTATTTGACGCAAAAGTACATGGTGTTGCTCTGTATTTGTACAACATTTGTTTTCTGTAATTTATTTTACTCGGCCAATTACATACCTAGAATTCATGATTTTGATTTAAGAACCCTTGTAGTTTGGTACAAACTGACACACTCCTTTATGCTAAGTGTCCTTTTACTGTTTTCAGATAAATAGCAATGAGTATATTTGGTGGACGGCTAATGCTAGAGAGACAAAGGAAGAATAATTGATAGAGGGCCTAAGTTCCTGAACTAGTATATTTCTCTTCATGAAAATCTTTGTTGTTAATTGTTTACAATTATATAAAGAGCAGTATATTATAGATGTGATAAGGAGTAACTCTATTCATTTTGTAAAAGTTAATTTAATTTTACTTATCTTTTTTTATTTTAATGTGAAATGTATAAATATTCAGAATTATGATCATCCCAATATTTTTAGTTCATTATAAATATATTTCTTTAAGGATAATTTTTATTATTTGAAGAATATTATGTAGTATTATTGTGTATTTATTTTTATTTTATAATATTTGACTAATTTAATTAAAAATGCAAGATTATATATATAATCATATTACTAAATATTAGGTTATTGAAAAAATTATGCAAAAAATTAAAAAAATAATAATGAGGGACGTAAGGCTATACTTATATAGAGTAATTATGGTATATAATATGGCTACGCTTTACAGGTGATGCAGCAATAAGGATAAGTGTAGCCTATTCTGCTAAGCATGGAAGCTGAAAAGCATAGCCTTTGGTCCTGAACAGCATCACTTGAAAAGCGCACCCTATTCTCAAATGTCAAAAGTGTAATCTTAAGTACAGAAAAACGTAGCTTTTAAAAATAGACAACGGTCGAATAGGCATCCTCCACTAAAGCATTTTCATAGTCTGAAAAGCGTAATCATTGTCTAAGACATTTTTTTTTACTTTTGATTATACTTTTTAAATGTACCTGAATGGATATTTTTCTTGTAAGAAAAATGTGAGTTTCTTGAGCTAAAACTCTTGGCTTAATAACTATAAAAAGAAACCAAGAATGAATAGAAGAAATTATCAGCCACAAGATAAGATGTTTTAATTTAGCAAAAAAAATTAGATAAGTTAACATATTCTCATTTTGTAAGCTAATAAAGAAGAAAAAACTCACCGTTGTAATTTTACTGTCCTTTTTCTCTTTAAAATACTTATCCTGATCAATCTCGTAGTAGCATAATTATTAGACATGATTTAAAGTGATCATAAAGTACGGAATTACACACAATGAAACAAAGAAGCAAATAGATATCTCTTTGTTTACACAATAATTCAATGATATAACATGCTCTTTTGGAGTTTCTGCCTTGGAGAAAAAAAAAAGCAAGAGGATTATCACCACTGAAAACAGAGAAAACTAACCATATGTTTACCTTTATATTTAAAAATGACCGAGTCAATAAAAAAAATTTTCATCATGTTTATTTCCAAAAATAAGCTACATAAGGCTAAAAGACTATGGAGTAAGATCAAAGTAGACCTATGAAAACAATCACTATTGAATAGTTAGTTAGCCACGAGTCAAATGATTTATCAATATTCTCTCAAAGTATTGGATTTGACCAACTCCTTATTTTTATGTAAAAGTAAGTTGTAGGATCATAAAAATAGACATCACATCATGGGCAAGATGAATATACAAAAGAACTTCTAAGAAAACCAAAAAAACATAAAGTAAGAGCACTGGAGAACTAATAAAGCTGCTCCATTTTATTCATATAACCATAGTTCGTAATAGAGAATTGAAAATTTTATAACATCAACTAATTACATTCAAAATAGAGAATTGAAAATTTTATACTATGACTATAAGCTTTGTCCTTCCATGCACATGACAAGTAAAATCGAATTTGAAATTTCAATATACTAGACCTAAGTTGACAGTTAAGTTATGATGGATAAGATATTCATCTTATGTGTCCTCAACCTTAAACTGCCACAAATATTAATAAAAAACTGTCACAAAATGTCAGCATATAACTTCCATAAAAAGAATAGAAATTCGTCATTAAATAACATTGTAGGAGTTATAAAACCACAAAAAAAACTTGTGGCATCTCCAATTTCAGAGATTTTTAAAATTGCCACAACTCCTTTTTGGGAGGGGGAGGGGGTTTGAACCGCCACAAATAAACAAAAAATTTGTAGTGATTTTTTTTTGTCATTTTTGTTACTGATGACATCAAAATTTACTGATATAATACATTAAATAATACCATATTTACCACAGCACACACCTGACAATCCTAATTAGCAGTTAAAATGATAAGTTTATGAAATTAAATCAAATTAACCCCAAATTGATGAGGACTTTGAAGCATTGAAATTTCTCATTTAGGATTGATTTTATCTAATTTTATAAAATTATCATATTAGCAGTAAATTAGAACTAGATATGAATTATGATGTTACTTAATGTATTATATCAATAAACTTTGATAAGTCTTTATAAAATAAAATAAAAAATATATAAAATAAATAATATATATACAGTTCCAAAGTTATTAATCATAAATTATGAACAAATTAAAAAAAACTTATAAATCAATATATAATCATATAATTGTTTAATATTTTTATTTTTTTAAAATTATCTAGACTTATTTTTATGAAAACAATATAGTCTAAACTTTGGGTATATGAGAATTTACTAAGTGGTTGGAGTAATTCCATATCACAAACAACGAATGCTAGTAATAGGAATGATGAAACAATCATTGAAATAGATATTTGTGAAAATTACTTATAATTTAAGGTTAGATGAAAACTCATAAAATCTCACATGCGGGATCCATCTACGCAAATAAATAGACGAGAATGAAGATATAAGTACTTATTCTAAGGAACCCGTTAAATCTATGCAAATATAAAATTACTGATATATCATAATTGATATACACATAAATCTATTTTTTAAATTTAGTAACCTTAATTCCTACCTCCAATTCGAATTCTTGTTCTTTCTTCCATACTCATTCTCATCCTCAATTTCACATCTCTCTAACTCATTTTTTTTTACTTCTCAAATAAATTACTATGTCACACAATCTTGTCAAAAAAAATTATATTATATTATTATGTTAAAAGATATTTTTTATATATATTTTTTAAAATGTTATTTTTTATAAAATATGTTATAAAATATGTTGGATTATATTAATTTGATTATTTTATAATTATTATATTATATAATTTTTGTTTTTATTCAAATATTTTAAAAAAATATTCATATGTTTTTTGTGGGGATAATAAATGGAGACTACTTAACAAAGATGGAAAGAGGATAAAAAAATATTGATTTTTAACAAGGAGAGTGAGGGGCAAAAAAGCAGTCGGTCATATCTTCGTAAGTATCCATTAACATTTTTAACTAATAATGAACATGGGATAAAAAAATATTGTTTATAGTGATAATTTAAATATATATATATATCTGTTTTAATAAAAAATTTATATATTTGTATATATTATTCCGAATAGATACAAAAATATATGCTAGTTAGATTTTTATATTCAAGTAAAAATTTGTTATTTCTAGAATTAAAAAGATAAAATAAAATTACAACTTTTTGTTATGTTCTTTTATCAATGAATGTAAGAGGGACAAGCCAGCTTGTTACAATATTTTTACAGCTCAGAGATCACTCTCCTCTCTCCCAATTCCAATCGCATGCATTTTCTTTTTCCTTTTTTTCCCTCTTTTTATCAAACATTTATTTTTTCATTTTCATATTTATATTTCTCACTCTCACACTCACTCTCACGCCGATCGCTTTCTCGTGTTTTCTCGCCGATTTTCCTTCCCGCCAAACACACACTCTTCTTCTTCGTCTTCTTCCTCTCCGACTCGCATACCAGCTCCTTCATTCTCCGATCGTCAACACCGGTAACGTTATTTCCCGATCACTCTGTACTGACTTTTTCACC
>NC_029776.3:105063025-105075604 GCF_000817695.3 Arachis duranensis
TTTGTTCACACAAAGTAAAATCTAAGGTTTCATTGTTTCTATCGTATACGATGAAAGCGTAGCTCGAATGTGTAATATATTTTTTTTCAATTTAATTTAATTTAATTTTTATTATCTTTTCGTTGCTGAACGATCGTGTTGTTTCTTCGATTTTTTCTTTAGTTGTGTGTTGACACCTATCTCATTTCCCTTATTCGAATGCGTTCTATGAATAATAATTATATGCAGAGAGAGAGAGAGAGAGAGTAGTGGAAATTTGCTTGATAATCCTGTGTGTGTTATGAATAGGTAGATAGATGGCAGTTTCTGCAAAAGAAAAAGCAAAAGCAAAAGCGAAGGGCTATGATGGGAGTATGGAAGTGGTGAAAACGGAAGATAGAATAGATACAATAATCAGACAAGCGATTGGCAGGGAACCTTTTTTCACTTTTCCAAGGGCCACTGACACCCCTGTTCAGTGGATTCAGTTACTTCATGCCTTGGATCAGCAGGGTGTTAGCAATTCTTTTCCAGGTTCAGAAACTTAGATTTCTTTCTTTCTTCAATGTTCATGTCAAATTTTATGTGCATTTGGATTGATAAGTGTGTGTTTAACCGTGTGACAAGCCGGCCTTTAAAGAGAATGAAAAGGGAACTATAGATTCTGGCACTGGAGAGTAACCGAGAGAAAAACCAAAGAAAGTAAGAAAGGAATGTTGAGGGAGTTTCGGAGAGATAGAAGTGAATATTCATGTGTCATTTAATTAAATTTCTAAAGTTCTGTAGATATATACCAGAAATCTTGATAGCATGACAAACTTAGAATCAGTTGTTATATAAGTAAATGTCAGCTGTCAATTCTCGAGCATAACAGAATCTGAGCGCCCTTGTGCCCACTATGCGTCTCTAACAAGAAGAAATAATGCAGCTGCACAAACCTTTGTACTACTGTGCTTTTGTGCTGGCCTGGCCTAGCCTAGCCTATTTTCAAGGCTAACAAAGTTATATGCAAAATGTATCATGGGCAACTTTCGAACATTTAACAGAGAGATTTATTTCATTATAGGGCCTTCTATTCTATAATAACTTTTTCATTCATTTGGCAGAACTTCCAGGGTGGCCATTGCTCTATCCTGTAAAGGTTCAGTTGCAGAAGTGTGACAAATGTTCTCGAGAGTTTTGCTCCACCATTAATTATAGAAGACATATACGTGCACACCATCGATTGAAAAAGCTTGATAAGGTTTTATGTAGATTTGATAGATATAATTAAGTATATATCATAGTTTTGCAATTACTTAATGCTCTAGATAACAGTCTGCTTGTTCCTTTTCCTAGTACACCTCGATTTTTTGCTGATGCTGTTTGCATATACAGGATTCTACAAAAAATAGGGACCTTTTAGGAGCATATTGGGATAAGGTAACTTTCATCATCTTACAAAGAATGCAACTTGTTCTAATTTGTTGTCTTATTCAGAATCATTTTTGTAGCTCTCTATAGAAGAGGCAAAGGAAGTTGTATCGTTTGAGAATGTGATGCTGGAGGTAAAATCTGCTTTCTTCTTGCATGAATGATCTATATATTCTTCAAGTTACTTAACTGTTAATCACTTTGCTTAAGTGCTGGTAAGTGTTGATATATGAGATAAAAAAAAAATAGGTTGTGATTGTAAGAGATGAAATGTGGGGGAAAAGAACTAAAGTTAACTTTGGTTCTCCAATCCAATTCACACACTCATCTTAACTAAGGCAAGTGCTCAGTTGCTTGTTATAGATTAAGGCTTTGGAAGTCTTGAAATTCTAGTGTATGCTTCTTTTTTCCTTGTCTTGCCTTCTTTTTTTGTATATTTAGTACTTCCAAGGGCATACTACTTTTGCACCTTTCATTTATGGAATAGTTTTATGAGCTATATTCTGTTAGACTTCATTCTATTCGCATTTGGCTATGGAAATTCCATGTGTGTTTGTAGAGATTTGTATTTGTTGCTTCTCAGATGTGAATCTTAGTTTTCCAGCATCTGCTTAATCCTTTAGCTTTGTATAAAATGGAATACTATGCTATGCTATGGAAAGATATGAATACTTAAGAAACTAAATATTTGATCCAGACCACATCTCTTTCGTCCTCCCCCTAAATTAGTCTAAATGTCTTCTTCTAATTCTTAATAGGAAGTTCCAGCATCTTCAATTTTAGAAGCTCTGACAACCCTTCTACAAAAGCCAGGATTTTCTTCATTACCACAGTATTATCTGAGGGCTGGTGCTGCCCTTTTGGTAAGCAGCACAATGGTTTGATCCATTATTATTTAAGCAGATTCTAAAACACAGTTAAATACACATATATGGTTCATTCATGCAGTATATATCTAAATTATTTGCAGGATATTGTTCACTCTCAGTCTTCCTGCTTTCCCTTATCTTCCCAGGAGTTGTTCACTATCCTTGATGATGCTAGTGAAAAAACATGTTTATGTGGGACTGCAGTGTCAATGCAAAGATATATTTTTGATGGAGAGGCTGGAAAAATTGGTCTTGAACCAAGAAATTTAGTTGCTTGCACATGTTTCTTGCTAGAACAGAAGTTGGTGAGTGTTATCTTTTTCTAAAACATGTCCCTTTTAAATATATTTATATTTTTATATTTGGTTTCAAAAGCTCTGCTTCTTCTTAGAATGTTAAGGTAGACCAGCTGATCAGGGCACTTGGATATTCATAAAATGAAATATTGTTAAATTTTGCGTACATGTTTTCTTGTGTGTAGATTTTACAATTTTCTTCTTTGAGTCGGTCATCATAGTTTATAACTTTTCTTTAATTTAGGTGAAGGCATGGCTTGCTGACAAGGATGCTGAAGCCTTGAGGTGCCACAGGCAGCTGGTGGAGGAGGAAGAAGCTGCTCAAAAAAGGTAGCAGGTTGCATTTGAGCAATAAATAGCGATTTTAAGCGTGGAAAAAAAACAAAGGTCTCTTGATCTATTGTCTTTTATGGGGATGTTATCATAATTGAATGAAATTCAGGAATGGAGCTTTAACAAAATCCTTTTATTAATTTTTAAAATAAGAGATCTTATAAAATGATAGATCAATACAGATGACGACCCAACACAAATAACCCACACCTACAATGAGTGCTAGGCCCTTTGCGTTATGAGAGAATTATATCTTGATTGGTCAACTCGAATAATGGGTTCAATGAAAAGTAAGGACATCATTGAACAGCACAAAACTCTAATGCATAGATCTAGTAAATTTATCCGTTCCACCTGTGCAATGGAACTTCGTAATGCAACTTTTCAATTAGTTTTACCTGCTACTAGTTTTATGAGTACCTCCAGGATGTGCTTAAATTGACTCAGGATCATATGATGCCTATGCAATGAGGTTAGCAAAAGTTGCTATAGATGGAACAGAAATCATACTCTTGAAAACTGTTGATTGATGTGTCTATAATATGACTCTTTAGTCTTTATTTGACAATATGCTCTATATTTGTAGACAAGCTGAGATATTGGAGAGGAGACGCCAGAAGAAGCTTAGACAAAAAGACCAGAAGGCAAGGGAACAAAGGCATGAGGCAGAAATTGAAGAGCACATTGGGAGCGCAGAAGATGATTTATCAGCAGCAGAAGCATCTTTGGCTACTATTGATTCTGAAGCACATAATCTGGAAACATTCATAGATAGCGCTCCTTCATATGATCCTTTTCAATGCTCTGACACAAATGTAGGACTAGATGGCGTTCAATCGAGTTACAATCTTGGCAGTGATCAGTATATTGAGAGACGGTCGGCACGTCGACCCAATCGTAGGCTCACAGCAGTTTCCAGACAGAAGGGTCTGCAAAAATCACAATGGGCTGTAGCGAATGATTCTCATACAAGCCAGAACTCAACACTTTCAAAGATTGAAGTCATTCAAAAATATGGAACCCATCGTGATCATAGGGTAGCTAATGGTAGTAGAGTTTGGAGTCCAAAGTCAAAACCAGGAATTGATAGGATGGTTCCAGAAGCTAGAGTAGAGAAAGAACCAGACCTAGATAAGGATCATGAAGTTTTGATAGGATCTATATCAATTACTCTAGGGAATTGCAGCCAATCAGAGCGTAATGCAGTGGCATCTCGAGCAGACTGCAATGTTGACAATCTGGCCAACCAGAATAGTTCTCAGAATAAGCCATTGAATCCTGATTTTGTCCAGAATGGCAACAATATGGCCACTAAGCTTTGGAGACCAGTTAGCTGGCACGAAACTAAAAATCCACTTCCAGTTCAAAGTGGTGAGACAGAAGTGAATACAATTCATGAAAATGGAGATTGTCAGAACCAGTCAGATCCAAGTTGTTTAAGGTCGTGCAGTACAGATGGTAGTGATGTCGGTTTCGAGATTAATGTTTCCAATACAGAGGGGATAATGGATCCAGGAAGCTTACAGTTATTATCCAGCCATGCCGCAAAAATTTTTCTCGAACAAAGTAACTTATGCTACTTCACACATTTGTCATGGTTTATAATTTTTATTATCCGGCTGTCTTTTTCTTATTTAATATAATGATAAAAACAATTCTCATGCAGGATGGAAAGAAGCTATGTCATCAAATCATCTGCTTTTGATTGTTTCCGACTATGAACCTCCTGGATGCCAGGAAATACAGGATTCTAGAATGGCAGTATGTCAATCTTCTGAGGTTACAGTGAAGCGGTTAGCTGCAGCCCCGAAGGTTGCTAAATCCAATCACAGAATGAAGCCTGAAAAGGGAACCAAGATAAAATATATTCCCAAACAAAAGACAGCTGCCTAATAGGAAGAAGGAAAGAAGAAATTGAATTAATTTGGTTATACAGATATGCACAGTTTGACTTATTGCCAATTAATTTGTTGTTTGGCAGAAGTTCCAGTTTTACCCGATGGTCTTCTGTCACAATATGGAAGGTAGGTAAGGTTTTGCCAGAGTCTTGTTCTGCCCCTTTCGTTCAAATGATGTCATAGGGGATTTAGGTAGTCAGGTTCTTTTTCTTGGTGGTATTATTGCTAAGATTTTTGAATAAATTTGTTTACTTATTTTGAATGTTTTCTGTACTAAAGCAGATTTTTTCCCCCTTATTTTGAAATAACTAACTAAATTTTGTGCCTTATCACTTTAGCGTGTAAAGGTAAAAAAAAAAATTGATCTTTTTGTGTATACATTATCTTGGGGTAACTATGGAGTGTAGAAGAAAACATATAGACTTATAGCTGCACGAATATTGGAAAAAATTGTACAAGATTTAAATGCTCATGGAAAAAATTTACTTAGCTACTTTTAACTTGAAAGTATTTAAATTGTTTGGCACAAACTTGTAAGTAAGTTGGGTTGGTCTAGTGGTTAGCTCACTAGTCCGCTTAAGCAAGTGTTGGGGGTTCGAATCCCGCCTTGTGCATGCAGCAACCCATTGAGCTATATAGAGCTATCAATGGCTTTATGTACGAATTTGCGTTTTTGTAAGTTATAGCCGTGAATTTCATGTGAAAATTTGTTAGAATGAGATGTTGGTTATCTAAATGGAATTCTATAATTTATATGCAAAGTTGTAATTTAGTTCAAGAAATCGACGCAAAAATTACATATCAATTCGCTACTCAAACTTTCTTTTACGTAATACGTTCGCAATTGCTGTTGGTCAAAGTCTGTAATAAAACTTATTATATCACTAACCTGATATTTTCTCACAATTTCAAATCGTTCATCATTTTATCTACGTGGTTGCTGTTCTAAAATTAATTTCTCGTGTAAGCCATTTCCATATGTATGAAGAAATAGCTGGTCGACTAAGCGCGACATAGCAAAGCTTTTTATCATTTGGGTAAGTAATAGAGAGAAACATACAGGTAAGAACTTAGGCTGCGTTTGTTTACAGGGACGAGATACTGAGACAGAAACACAAAATCATACAAAATCATATTTAGTAGATGAGATATGAACAGAGACATTATATCCAGAAATATTGAATTAGTGTATTTTGTATCCATCCCGACAAAAAAGACACAGAGACACTAACAAAGAATACAACTTATTTTTTATTTTTTCTTTCATTATTCTTGTTAATTTTTATAATTATACTTTTTATTATTACATTTTTCTTCTCATTTTTTAAATGAAAAAATTAGAATAAATTAGATTTTCATAATTTGTTCTACTTTATTATCAAACAGAATACAAGAACACTAAATTCTATGTTTCTTTCTATGTTTCTGTTCTTTATGTCTTGTTCTTAATGTCTTATCTTGTCTTGTCTGTCCTGTTCTCAAAAATAAACGCAGCTTTAGGGACCAGAAGATTCTCATCATAATACGTATTACTATATTCATGTACACCAAGACAAATTTAAGACAGAAATGGCTATAGTTCGTTTCATATCTATTCTACACTCAAGTCAACTCACAATATTGCAGAGTACAAATCAAATGGCCAATTGCCTAAAAACTGATTTATCTAAACAAAACTTAACTTTGATATCCAGAAACAACACCAAAATATGTAAATTACAACTCAACCATAATCACAATGACCAAAGTGTTTAAGTGAACAACTCGCAAATGGTGTCTAAAGGTATAATACAGCATTTCTATAACTCAAATAAAATGAAGGAAAAGAAAACAAAAAATGACAATGAAATCACTTTTAGCTGACCAATATTATTAAGACCCAGAATAAGTACAAGAAAACAGGATCGGCACAGATCCCATCTTCAAAGTGATCTAGGTGAAACAAGAAACTACATTTTGGCCATAAGTCACTCATGGTACTTGCCATCCAAGATGCAGAGAACAGCAAAACCTAAGCTGCTAGCTTTCCAGATCTCTTCAACTTTAACCCATACCTGTGAAGATGCGTGTGGAAACATTGCTATTCATAGAAATTGGAACTAGTCTTCTGTCTTGGCCCAAAGATAAAATTTGCATCCTTTCGGGCCAATCTGAATTTAATCTTCGAGCAAAATCTTCCACTTCCCTACGAAAAGAAACAAAGTAAATTATGAAAAATGAAATATAAAACAAAAGAAAAAAAATCACTCAGCAATTAGCTGAAAGACTAACTGGAGCAAAAATAAAAGCCAATTGAAATTAAACAAGAATTGTCTATGTTAAATCCAATCATTTTAACCAGATTAAATGACTGAACAGGTAGCCTTAGAACACACTTTGAACTCACACTTACTCAAAGGGAAAACGACGAACTCATTCTCTTACAAAAAACAAATAAATAACTACCACAAACACATCCCTAACCTGTCAAGTTCCTCCTTCATTGCAGGATCTAATTCATCATCAAGATCACCATCAATAAACTCGAGCTTTGGAGAAAAACTCATGGGAGGTAAATCTTGCGTCTGTGAGTGTTTGCTTGGAGAGGCCTTTAAGGCATTGTCAACATTGTGATTGTGACATGCAAAGGGAACAGAATCCAACTCCTAAGACATATAAAAGGGAAATTTAATGTGAAGCATACTCTTTGCAGAACTCCCCCGGGGGGATGCCAAGACAACAAATGTATTCATCTAAGCCAGGAGAATAAGAGATCACAGCATGCACATCATTCAACTGGTGATTTCAGAAAGATAAGAGAGTGGCAAAGACTGAGAGTCTAACCCTTTTGTTTTCATTGACATTTTCCAAAGAAAGATCTTTTGCATGGCCTTTCCTTCTCCTATTCTTCTTTTTATTCTTATTTGCACTCATTTCCTTTATATCTGCCAAATCATATATATTCTTAAGAGAAGTGATTTAAAGGAAAGACAAGACAGCATGCATTCAAGTTATTATATTCACCCACAAGGGAAACAGAAGGAAGGTAAAAAAGGAAAGGTAAGGAAGCCATCTAGCAACATAAGGTAATAACAAATTAAAATTAGAAAAGGGGTGAGGGTGGAAGACATAACACACCCCCATCTGCACCATTAATAAATGAAAGAAGGTCATCAACTGAGCGCTCATCTTTAGGCTCCTCCTCAATGTCAACATTCTGAAACACATGGAGCTTTTTAGTTTGGTTGCAACATTGGCTGACACAAACTTTAAAGCATCATTTTCTTAATAATGATAATGTAAACAAATTTAAAGCAACATTATTAACATTCAATATGCAAACCACAAGAATATTTAAAAGGAAAGGTGTTAGCAATTAGCGAATACCTTTAGTTTCTTCTTTTCTTTCAACTCTTTCCTTTTCCTAGCATATAATCTGTTTAGAAGTCGAATACGTGGATCATCAGTTACATTTCTAAGAGGCTCGAGTTTCTCCTCCTGTCAAAAACCAAATATAAATAAGAATTTTATTGCAGACATGAGTGTCACTCTTGGCTATCATCACACACCTCAGTGAGGTCATCAGGCAAATGAAATGTTTCACGAATCTCCTCTGGTGTTTTTCCTTCTATAATCCGAGCAAGTGCTCGGCTGGTCAGGTCAACCAAAGGCTTCAATTGGAGGCTATCAGCAGCAGATGTCAATTCACATAACTTCTTTGTGTCCATCCTAATAAACTTTTCATCAAAGGTTTTCCGCTCCTGCATTAGAAGCAATCCCATGCAAACATTAATTGACATATAAACTGTGCCTCATTTCTAGTATCTTTATCATATACACATGCATGCATGCATACATATATGCATACATACATACATAAAGCTGGAATTACTGCTGACCTTATTAGAGTGGCCTGGCACTTGGTGGAAACGACAGTAGTCAAGTATTAAACCCAAGATTGAAGGATTGACACGTTGTGGAAGAGATATGGCATAAGTTTTGGAAGATCCCATGCCTGTCTTAAGTATTTCCTGGAAAATCATGGGGCAAAACATGGCTACATCTTGCTCTACTTGTTGAATAGAACCATCCACAGTTTTAAGCCATATATAAGATTTCATCTAAGAGCGCCAAATGAAAATTGAAATCAGCAAATGAACTGCTCAGGAAAGAATATAGCCTTTACAATATCATAACGAGTAGACCCCATTTTGGCTCCTAAAAAGATAGAACGAAACTACATATGTACCTCAGGTTTCATGACTGCCATAGAAGCTTCAGACATTTGAGAAATGGCACAGCTCGTATGTACTAGGGTTTCGGCAACACAAAAATTATCCCAGTTCAGTATCAGGGTAACTACAACAGAAAGAAAACTTCACACTTGTTCAAAAACTTGGGTTTGGAAAATACGTAGAGACTCTTGAAGTATTCTCCACGAATTGCAACAGTTCTAGACTCTGATTCTAACAAGTGTAGTGGCATTGTTATGAGAAAAGCTTCCACAAGTCCTCTCCTAACACACAAAACCATGTGAACTTCAGCCCAAACATAACCAAAAATAATTTACCATATAATGAGAAATATCTTGCAAGCATAGCTACATTGGATCGTAAAGTATTTATTATCACATAATCACATTCATAAATCCATCATTGGAGTAGTAAATGCAATCTCAGTATGTAACGAAATGAAGCCTTATCTCAAAATCAGATTCTATCTCATATTGAACTTGGTTCTATAATAAACATAGATATCAGTGCTTCATTTCCATGGCTCTGAATTGAAGTAATTAAAGTAATCCATTTGAAACGATAAATTCTCTGGAATTACAGTGAGAAAGCAAAATCGGAGGTACGAACATGAAGTACCTTGAATGAAAGGAGAAAATGAAGGGAAGCATGCACTGCACAAAGAGGGAGGAAGATCGAAGAACACTGAAGCTGAAGCTAAGTAGATATGTTAGGGTAGGGTTTGTTTTTTGTTTCAGCTGGATCTTCGAATTTAGATGCGGTTGAATCCATGGAGTTCAGTCACGTGACTTTATCCAACGACGGTGACCTCGCACGTGCATGGTAGTTACGTTTGGGCCTGGTGGGCTCTCCTTACCAGATTCTTGGGTTTTTTTTATTCACCTATCTTTTTTCTTTCATGAATGTAAATATAATTTTGGTGTTTCTTTTGTGTCTACATGATTCTTTTTGTGCAAATAATTAAATATAAGAGTAATGTAAACATGATTCATCATTTTGCATCTCAAATAATTAAGAAAATAAAAAGAAAAAAGAGTAATACCTTGAATTACTGTCCAAAATATTTTTTAATTATGTTATGTGTATACTAAAAATCAGCTACCAAATCAGTTATTCATATAAAATATATATTAAAATATAAAATATATTAAAAATAAATTAAATAATATATGTACCTATATATACAAATATATAGTAGTTAATTTTTTGTATACACATAATATTTTTGAAAATATTAATAAAATATTTTAGTCTTTGATAAATTTTAATTATTAGATCGGTCTTTAATTTTTATTTTAGAAAAAGTATAGGTAGACAATGAAAATACTAAATGTAAACAATAGATATATCGGATGTTCAATTTACTAAGTGTGCGGATGATTATTCTAATATTAAGATTTAGGTAAGTAATTTGAGGGTGTAATGCGTTTTTACTTTATTGGGCTAATTTTAGAGCTCATTGTTCACATTATTCACAAAAACTATTGTCTACCTAACAAAGTCTTTTATTTTATTCCACAAATTTGAGCTAACAAATTTAGCTAAATTAGTTTCATCCTATTCTTTCATACAGGTGTTTTTTCTTAAATTCTAATAAAAGGACCGGATGCAAAAATTTAATTTATTATTAATTATAGAAAAAGTCTAGGGTCAGTAACTTTTGTGTTTTGTGGCTAACACTTAACTATCAAAAGAAAAGTGAGTGATCTCCCACTATTGAATATAATTTCACACTATTAAAAATATTATTGATAGCCAATTAGTTACAAAACACAAAAACTGCTGGTCCTAACATTCCTCTTAATTAAAATTTGTTAAAAAGTAAATTGTTTGTTTTTAGTGTATGATACTACCCTAAATAAGCACTTGCTTGCGTGTGTGTATGATACTACCCTAAATAAGCACTTGCTTGCGTGTGTGTATGACCAATTATTTGTGATGCTTGTTGTAATATGTTCAAATGAGTAGAGACAACAAAAACATAGTTCATAAGTCCACATCTGAAATTTTGTTTAGTAACACTCTATACACACTCATTGGAGAAAAAATATATATATTTTAGGACCCCATTGATAATCTTATTAAGTATTAATCTCAAATATTGAACATAAAGTGTATGGTTTAATTTAGCCGGCTAAAGAATATAATTAAAATGATAGACTAAGAGCAATGATTTAAGGATGGTATCCAAAGACGGCACGTGACAAAGTCATATATAACATGCATCACTCCCAACACACACTATCAAAAATCAGTCACAGAGTGAGTGAAAGAGTTACTCATCAAATTAAATATAATGTGTTCTTCTGGATTCTCAGCTTCTTCAACTGCTGAAGAAGTTACTCATGGAATCGATGGGGTTGGCCTCACTGCTATTGTCACAGGTTTATGTATATATATATATATATACTTAATTTATTATTTAACTTCTCTTATTACTAATGTAAAATTGTGACTTCCATTCTTTTCTTCTTTAATTTCTTCCTGAATATATTAAAGTTTTCATATTTTCACTTTTGGGTCAAAAGATTTTGTCTCCCTAAGCTAGGATAGCTTATTACCCTGCCCCTATTGTCTAATTTTGACTTTTCTTAAAAATCATGTGATATTATATCTAAAACTTTTTTATTTGCTATACCTAAGGGCTAAGGCTACCTTAAAATATCAGTAATGATTAAAAGTCTTAATTAATACATTTTCTTAAATTTTTAATAGTAAAAATAAATTAATTAAAAAATGAATTGGAATTTCTAATTATTTTTTAAGATAAAGATATTTAATATAAATAATAGTTATTACACTTTATGGGATATTAGTTTGTAGTTTTATGGGTCAATATTTAAAATGAATTTTGAAAAAACGATGTATAAGTCAATTTGTCCGCAAAATATTAACAAAAAGACTAAATTAATCCACATTATCATTTTTTAAGAATTAAATTAAAATCTTAAATTAAATTAAATTAATTCATATGTAATCTTTTAAAACTAATTTGACTATTAATCAATAATTTTACAAATTGAAAAATATTATGATGTGTAATATTGATATCATCCAAGTTGACTAGAGTAATTTGTATTTTAATTGTTAACCGTTAACACTAATAAACTCTCTTAATCTCCTCTCCAAATTTTGTTGCAATTTTTTCCAGTGAAGACTTACATGCAGTTTTTATATAAAAGGTTTAATTATTTCACTGGTACTTATAGTTTTGTAAAATTTTCATTAAATCCTTATATTTTTTTTTCTTTTAATTGAGTCTTTATACCAAATTTTTTTTAATTGGGTTTCTACATTTTTTTCTTTTATTTAGGTCCTTGTACCAATTCCTTTTTTTAAGTTGGGTCCCTATAAAATTAAGCCAATTACTATCAAGAAGGACTTAATTGAAAAGAAAATGGATACAGAGACCCAATTAAAAAGAAAAAAAGTATAGAGACCTAATTGAAAATTTTACGAAACTATAGGACCAACCGAATAATTAAATTTATATAAAATTGATAATTGATGGGAAGTTGATAATTAAAAATTTTTAAATAAATATTTAGTTAAATATATT
>NC_029776.3:105075619-105089275 GCF_000817695.3 Arachis duranensis
ATTAAATGATCGGACCCTTAGCCAGTAATTTTAGATTAAAACAACTGTAGGTGAGTTTTCATGATTTTTTTTTTTTTGGGTTCAAATGATAAATAATTGTAAAAACAGGAACCACAAGAGGCATTGGCGTAGAGACTGCAAGAGTTCTTGCTCTGCGTGGTGTGCACGTGATTATGGCGGTGAGAAACATGAACGCTGCAAAAGATGTCAAAGAAGCAATTCTTAAGGAGATTCCAACAGCTAAGGTTGATGCCATGGAATTAGACCTTAGTTCAATGGAATCTGTCCGCAAATTTGTGTCAGATTTCAATTCCTCTGGTCTCCCACTCAACATCCTAATGTAAGAACACTAACATCATAACATTGGATTATTCACATATATGAGTAGTGATGTTTGTCTTTTTTTGCTTAATTTGTTTGTTGTAATTCTTAGAAACAATGCAGCAATTCTGGCAATTCCTTTTACTCTGTCCAAAGACAACATTGAACTACAATTTGCCACAAATCATATAGGTGCGTATAAAATATATTCATCATAATTAAAAGTCTCGATTCAATCCTTAAAATAGTTTGATATGATTTTATTTAAATCAAGTGATTCTAATCATTTTTATTAGAAGAGAGGACGATTTCATGATTTCATATTTTAAGTTTTTAGTTTTACGTAAAATCTCAATTATAACTGGATTGAATTTTTTTATGTTTGGTAAATTAGGATTATGAATAATCTTACATTTTCTTTTTCTTTTTAATTATGCAGGTCATTTTCTTTTGACAAATCTTTTGTTAGATACCATGAAGAAAACAGCTTATGAAAGTAAGAAAGAAGGAAGAATTATTAATATCTCCTCGGACGGTCACCGATACACATATGCCGAAGGAATTCAATTTGATACAAACAATGATAAATCAAGGTAATTAATAATAAAATTTGGCCAAACAGAAATGTTTGGTAACTAAAATAGTGGAGTTTGTCAAATTTACTTAATTAATGGATATAGTTAGTTATAAATTTTTGTAGAATTTACATAATATTTAATTTGGTCTCTTAATTTACACACGAGATTTAATTAATTTTTAAAATTTTAATTGTCTCGTAATTTTTGACGCATAAACATTAAGAAAATACTTGTAAAACAATGTTTTTTTGTTTTGGCACTCAAATAGTCAAAAAAATCGTAAGTGATATTTATTAAAAAAAATTCTCCTAAATCAAGTGATTCGGTGTTATTTTTGGGTTATTTGAACACCAAAACCAAAACGATATTGGTTTATAAGTTTTAGTATGGCATTTGGTTGTTCATGTCAGTATTTCATCAACGTTTTTGTGTTGAAAATTATTCTAGAGACTAATATAAATTATATTTATAAAATTTAGAGATTAAATAAAGATAATTAAAATTTTAGTGACTAAATTAAAATCCGCGTGTATAATTTCATTAATTATTATTATTATTATTATTATGCATTTATGCTTGATTTGTTCTGTATAGTTACAACATGTGGTATGCATATGGCCAATCAAAGCTTGCCAACATATTACATGCCAATGAGCTTGCAACACGTCTTAAGGTATATATGCTATATTATTAATTAATATACAAAAAATGTTAAAGAATCATCAAAATTTATTATTTTTTGTTATATTATTTAGCTATAAATATTTAAAAATATAGAATAAAGTATGTTGTTAGATTATTAAACAAAAAAAATTTAGACTAAAAAAATTAAATTAATAACTAAATAATAATGTAAATTTAATTTAAAATAAATAATTTTATGATGTAATATTATAATTTTTATAATAAAAAATTTAAAATTCGATCTCTGTTGATCTAAATAAATAATTTTATCATAAGACAAATAAAAAAACCTATGCAAATTTTATGCAAAATATAGAAAAAAAAAACTCTAATATCTCTATGTTTATTTGATGTATTTAATATCAACTTTTGCATCTTGATCAGGAAGAAGGGATAGATATAACTGCTAATTCTCTTCATCCGGGAGCTATTGTCACCAATATTTTAGATCCTCATCTTCTTGATTCTATACCAGCTGGTAACTACCACATTGCACTATTCATGTGAACTTGTGTTCTGTCATAGAATTATGTAAATTGCATCATTTATGATCCTAAATGAAATATTCTACATAATCCAACACCCTATATTATTGCAAAATTTATGTTACTATGTATTTTATAGTTTTGGTTTGTTTGACTCATGCAGAGCTAATTAATTCTCTTGGGAAATATGAGATTAAAACCCTCCAGCAAGTAAGTTACATTTAATTATTTAAGCCATTAAGGTCTAAATGAAGTTCAGGGGCAACATAGGTAGAAGAAAATAAGAAACAAATAAGAGTTTACAAACAGTTTACCTGTATTTTATTCCTTTAATTTTAACAAATATATTATTTATACATTAAAAATCAATTATTAAAATTAATTATCATGTGTTTATGTATAAATATATTTATTATTTAACTTATTTTTATATACTTTGTATTTCAATATGTATTTTATATTAATAATTGATTTTAATGATTAATCTTGATGTACTCGTAACATGGTTATAATTTTTATTTACAGTCCTACATTAACAAAAATAAATAGACTACTAAGAACTTTTAAATATGCAAGTTTATTTGGCACTCTAAACTTTATTAACAATTGGTGAAAAGATTTTCAACATGGTCAATTAACTCTCTAAGAAAATTAAAGCAAGTTCTTTTTTAAATAAATTTCATCAAGTATTAAACCTTAATTATCTAATTAATCTTGGATTTGGGAGTTATTGTAGGGAGCAGCAACAACATGCTATGTAGCATTGCATCCACAAGTGAGGGGAATTAGTGGCCAATATTTCTCAGATTGTAATGTGTCCAAGCCAAGCACCCATGGAACTAACACTCTTATGGCCAAGAAACTCTGGGATTTATCCATGAAATTAACTCATCAATGAGATCATCAGTAGAGTACCTATCTCCAATTTAGTTTCAAGGAGTTTTAGGTGGGATCCTTTATTTTTCAATAAAATTTTTTATTTTCTATAAGTATTTAAAAAGAAAATAATGTGGAAAATAATGTTTGTATCTGAGAACAAAACACAAAAATTCAATTCACCTAATTTTTGTGAGTAAAAGAATTAGCGTGATCAATAATTTTTGTGAGTAAAACAATAAAATGGCTGGACTATTCATTCATCCTTTATCTTTTGAATTAAGGAATAAGAAATATTCAAAGAACATCAGAATTTATTATTTTTGGTTATCATTTTTAGTTATTAATTTAATTTTTTTAATTTAGTAATCCAACAATATATTTTTAGTCTACTTTTTTAAACATTAATAATTAACTACGGATTAAAAATAATAAATTCTGCTGGTCCTTTAATATTTTTTTTAAAAATTGCGAGATATATTTAAAACTTATTCTTATGTCTATTTTTTTTTAATTTTTATTTAAAATATAGTAAAATCAGATTTCAATAGTAGATTATAAAAATATTTCTAATTTTTTGTATTTATGGTATATTTAAATACGGCTATAATACAAAAAAAAAATTATGTGCTATATATACAAATATAATGGCTCAATAAATGTCTTAAAAAAAAAAGTCTCCCTAAGATATAATATTTTAACTCTATTTGTTGTTATGAATTATCACATTGCATCCATTTTTAACCAACAAAAAGACTAAATAATAACTAACTTGAGTTGATTAAGTGTTGATTCATTTATTCATTTAAATAAGAGATGGAATTCGAGAAAAAGAGAGAATAGATGATCTTTTAACCACCATTATTACAATTAAATTATGAATAAAGAAATTCAAACTGAATTGCTGAAAGTAAACGGAAAATTTAAACTTGACAAATAATAATATTTATACCGCACTTACTATGATGTCTATACATAGTTTTGCCTTAATTTATTAAAAAAGAATAAATATTAATATTTAAAATTTATCATAAAAAATAAATTTGACAAATTTGACACCAAATGTATAGACATAAAAAAATTTACCTATTTATATATAAACACATGAAAATGATAAAAAATCCAACTTGTCACGTTGGAGCTCTCGAAATTATATCATTACTTTTATCATATTTTACATGAAAAAAAATAGACAATAAATTTTTATATGTTCTTGCAGAAATTAGTGGTTTTACTATGGTAATACTAGAAAGACAAAAAAAAAAATTTAAAATTGTCTTAATAAATTTAAAAATTAATAAATATTAAATAAAATAAATTTTAACCGTTTTTGGTTTCTTTTTTTTACCAAATATTTGTGTCGTTAAAGTCTTAAAGATTAGCAAGCCACATTATATATATGCATTTAAAGTGATTGCATAAAATAATGTCTTGGAAAATAGAGTTGTGTTGGATTATAACTATTGATGTAGAGTTAAGTATTTTGTTCAATGTTTTTAATGATATTTAATTATATAAATTATTTTATATAATTTTTTGTATGAATAATTAGTAATATATATAGGTAAATTCAAAAGACGCGTTTCCAACAAATTGTTAAAGATTAAGCGAAATTCTCCGCGTAATGAAAGAATATACAAAACATTTAGTATCACATGAGAATGAGAACAGTGCAATGTAATTGTTACCATTCACTACACTGATACGACGGAGCTCGATAAGCTAAGTTCGTGAGTTCGTGAGCTAAGTTTGAGTTTGAAATTGAACTCATAAATTAAATGAACCGAACTTGAACTTGGATAAACTCGCTCATTAGTTCGTGAGCTGACTCGATTATATATATTAATACACATATTCTATATACATTTAATCTATATTTTTAATATTATATATATAAAACAAAATTTTACACAAATCCACCAAACCAAAATCTGCTTCATGAATCTACCAATGCACATTTATATGTAGTTCGAACTGATTGGCTTGGTTCGAATTATACACAAATACACGCACACACTAATTCGAACCAACTTGGTTCGAATTATACACTTATTAAAAAAATTAATAATTTAAAAATCAAATAAATATATATTTTATTTTATAAATTAAAAAAAAAGCTAACAAAATATTTAATTATGAGACTTCTTTAAAATATTAATGAGCTATCGATTCGAATTCTATACAATACTCTTTTTTCCATTTTTAATAACTCATGAATATTTTTTAATAAAATTTTTTAATAAATTTATTTAAATTATACTACAAAAAATATTTGATCCTATGCAAAACAATTTAAAAAAATGGCTTAAAAAATGTTAGAAGTACTATAAAAATTTGTAACGTTCTAATAACTTAGGTAAATACATGCATGTACTCAAATTTTAAATAAAATACTCTACATAGTCAATAATAATTTAGAAATGAAAGAAAATATTTTATTCCATATAAAACAATTAAAAAAAATATTTTATTCTATACAAAATAATTTTAAAAAAATGGCTTAAAAGATGTTATGAGTACTATAAAAGTTGGTAATATTCTAATGATTTAGGTAAATACATGATAAAAATATTTTTTCTTTAATTTCTAAATTATTATTGACTATGTAGAGTATTTCTTTAATGTCCTAAGTCATTAGAATGTTATAAATTTTTATAGTACTCTTAACATTTTTTAAGCCATTTTTTTAAAAATTATTTTGCATAGGATCAAATATTTTTTGTAGTATAATTTAAATAAATTTATTAAAAAATATTCATGAGCTATTAAAAATGGACAAAAGAGTATTGTATGAAATTCGAATTGATAGCTCATTAATATTTCAAAGAAGCCTCGTAATTAAATATTTCGTTAGCTTTTTTTTAATGTATAAAATAAAATATATATTTATTTAATTTTTAAATTATTAATTTTTTTAATAAGTGTATAATTCGAACCAAGCTGGTTTGAATTAGTGTGTGCGTGTGTTTGTGTATAATTCGAACCAAGCTGGTTCGAATTATGTAGAAATGGAGTTCGAATCAGACTTGTTCGAACTACATATAAATGTGCATTAGTGGATTCATGAAGCAGATTTTGGTTTGGTGGATTTGTGTAAAATTTTGCTCCCCTTGGTTTATTATTGTGATTTGCCCTTTAAAATTTTATATTTATTTTTTACATATAATTTTGATATAGGACATAAATAAAAAATTTATAATTTATTGATAGATAACAATGTATAAAATTGATCTTTTATTTTTTTTTAAATATATAAGTTATAATTTATTGATATAAAATTATAGATTATGTATTTACGTTTCTATTATTTGAGCCAGCTCGTGAGCTTTTGGTGAGTCGAACTTGAGTTTAAGAAATAGATTCGATTGTTAATGAATCGAGCCGTGAGACAAGCTCAATTTTTGTGAGCTGAGCTTGAGCTTGGTCTAGCTCAACTCAACTCGGCTCACTTCCAGCCCTATGAGACGCCTTGCAAGTTCATTTGCGTGTAAAATGTTAGCAAGTTTGGATTGTCTATATGCCAGCCAACTATGATAACTGTATAAAAAAATAAGGAATTTGTTAGGGTAGATAATGATTTTGTGAACAATATAAATAATAGATTTTAAAATTGGTTTAATAAAGTAAAAATACACTACACTCCGAATTATCCTCCTAAATCTTAATATTAAGATAATTATTTATACACCTAATGAATTAAATATTCGATATATTTATTATTCACATTATTTAGTATTTTTATTATCTACCTATACTTTTCTAAAAAAATAACTATTCCGGTAATTAAACAACGTAAACTAAAGTAATTTTGGACTGTTTTATGCCCATTTTCTATTATGTAGAAAACAATTTTTTTCAAAGGAAATCAAATAAATGTTCTAAACTTCTAATACAAGGATTTGTTGCCTATCAAAAACTGCTGTCCATTGAAAACAAATTTTTGTCAGTATAATTTATCATAATTTGTATTTGGACAACATCTTACCTTGATTGATCATTAATTTTTTCAAAACGGATCCCATTGTGATATCAAAAGTACGGATTTGGATCCTCTAAATTTTGAATTTTATTTTTGAGAGTAAAGTATGATCTATCACCATTTATTTTATAGGTGGGACAAAAAAAACATAAAAAAAAAATTCCATGGTGAGAGATATCACTTTATTCTCTAAAGTGAAAATCTAAAATTTAGAAGATCCAAATTCCAAAAATACCATTGACCTTCTGAGGAAACATTAATGATTCTTCCTTCTTTCTTACTTCCATGTGCAGTTTTTTTCATTGTATTCAACAAAGATTTGTTAACAGAAAATAATGTGCTCAAGTATGTTAACATAAACAAAAGATTAAAATGACTAAATATACTTCTCATTGTCTTATTACTCTACTTATACTAACCAAGTAACTAATTAATTGTAACCAACTAGTATTTGTTCATACCCAATGTTTCAAAGATTACCTGAAATTGGATTACTTTTGGGCCTAGACGTAAGGTGCAAACTCCGGAGCAGTGTCCAACTTATGTAAATGCTGAGGGCCGCTATCCGAGTACCTTGTGAAGAGGTGGGGGCACGGCGGCCCCTTGACATTCATGCTTTCCTAAAAGTGTTTGGACCTCACATCTAAGGCGAAAAACAATCTAATTTCAGGTAAGCCTTAAGACATTATTCTTAACTACATCTTAGTACCAAACATATCTAAGATCAGAAAAACTGTAGGTTAATGTTCCACATGCATTACCCAAATGGTTTGTGGCGAACTGTAGTTCAATGTTGTCTTTAGACAACATAAAAGGGGTTGCGAGAATTCGTGCATTGTTTCTTAGAAACACAAGCAGCAAACAAACCACAAAGGCGTGACTAAACTGAAAATATAATTGAAAGATTGAAACATGTCAGATAAGTGCATTGACAAAGACAATGAATACCAAATTACAAAGTACTCTTCTTACATTAGGATATTCAGTGGAAGACCAGAGGAATTAAACTCCGATGCGAATTTCCAGACAGATTCCATTGAGCTAAGATCCAACTCCATAACATCGATCTTGCCTCAAGGAATCTCCTTAAGGATTGCTTCTTTGACATCTTGAGCAACATTCATATTTCTGACCCCATAATCACATGCACGCCACGCAGAGCAAGAACACGAGCAGTTTCAGCACCAATACCACTGGTTGCCCCTGTATTATTAGAATGCCCAACAGCAACCAAAATGCACATTTGAGGTCATTATCTGATGATATAATAGTATAATACTGATAGGAGTAGGCATGAATTGTTGTATAGGCAGTTTTTTTTTCTCTAATTATTTGCCTTGAATAAAAATCAAATTCTAAATTTTAAGTCATAAAAATGCTTTAAGTTAAACAAATAAATAGTTATATCTCTAATAAATATCGAACATAGAAAAAAAAAAACGATTAAGGAAAAGAGAAACCTGTGACAATAGCAGTGCGGCCAGTGGCATCAATGCAATGAGTAACTTGCTCTGCAGTGGAAGATGATGAAAATCCAGATCCTCCTTTTCTGCTCATCAACCACATCCTTCTTTTCTAATTTTCAACTCTCAAGTCAACTTTCATGTTGCTGCCAACACAATATATAATAATAAAATATATAACTGGTAGAATGACGTGTCCCATTATGAGTGGTTATACCATTGAATATGATCAATGTATCATATTATCATTACATTCTAACAAAAGTGAAGGCACTCTAAACTACTTTAAATAAGTATGTAACTTTGGCATTTTAAACTTTATTAATAACCAGATTTAAATTCGCGCAGTGCTCCAAAAAATACAATAATATAAATAAAAATATTCTTTGGAGTTAAAAAATTAAAGTAATTTAAAATTATTTAATAAAATTCTTTTGATAGAATTATTTAGTCTAATTTTAAAATACATAGTAAATATTATATTATACATAAATATTCTAATGTATTTTCTACAAACCTACTGTATAACGTGTTTCTAAATATTGATTAAGAAATGATTTACGAATATATAGATCTACTTCTTTCATTTTATGATATTTTTTAGTATAAAAGATAACTATTATATAAAATACTCAAATAATGACAAATAAAAAAATAAATTTATTTTTCAATTCTTTTATTTATTTATGAATATACACAAAGAAATTTTCAAATTTTATATAATATTATCAGTTCTTACACTCATAAATATAATTGGTTTTCAAATTTTATTAATGATATAAATATTTTCGTAATTTAAGAAGAAAAATAACACATCACACTTTTTATCCAAATATATCAAAATTTCATGTATAACACTTTTATCATAAGAGCAAAGTTAGGGAATCAAAAGGGTCAAATATCTTTGGGTAAATTCAAAATCTCTACGAGTTAATATATATGGATGTTTCTTCTGCTAAGTATCAGAATGTTTCTTTTTCATACTAAATGGATGTTCTTTTATATATTTTTCGAATTTTGTTGTATTGCAAATATGAATGCCTCTATTTCTTTAAAAATTTTATATATTTTTTTAAATTTTATAAATATTTAATTATTTTTACTAAAATATAATTGAATGTTTTTTGTTAAGTATTAAAATATTTTTTTTCATATTAAACGAATATTTTTTGAAGATGGACTATTACTCCCATGTTATTGTTGTTATTCAATAACTCCGCCACTTCTCATATTGCCCCTCCCAAACACCTTCCAGATCCAATGGCAACTGAACCACGTGTTTCTTTTCTTCCATTTCGGTCTCAACACTTTCACCGGACAAGAATGGGATTCCGGCCACGCACACTTCGGCATCTACCTCTCCCCCTGGAATCAAAAGTAGACTTCGTATTGCCCCAGTCGTCATGATGAGGGCCAGGGAAGAAGAAAGTCTCCGGTCTGCTGAAAATCTCATCAACCTTCTCCGCCGGCTGCATGAAAGTGAGTTGCTTGGCATCCTTGTCCATTGCACTCATCACGTTAATTTTCTCCGCAAGAGCATGAATCTTGTTCCCTCTCGCATTTACCTCGTAACACACTATGTGAAGATCATCTTCCCTCTCTGTCACAGCTAAATTTGTCAGCGTTGACCTCGGCATCTACCTCTCCTTCTAGGATCGAAGGTGGACTTCGTATTAAAGCAGTTGTCTTGGATGCGCTTGTTGAGGGCGTCGCGGAGAGCATGGAAGTCGCCGGCACTTCTAGCAGCATTGGTGAGAGAGAAATGTATGTGATTGTTGGAGGTGGATAGGTTAATGTGAGAGAGAAAAGGAAGGCTTTTATAGGTTTTAATTAGGTTTACTTAATTAATTTTAAATTTTTTAAATTTTAAATTAAAAAAATTTAAAATTAATTATTAATATAAATAAATGTAGTTTTATTTAATTTTTGGCTGATAATTTTTTGGTTTCATATACTTTTCTTTATTATAAAGACTAATTCTATAGTGTCTTTTATTTTTTGTGCCTTAGTTGCCAAAATTATTTTATAGGGTAAAAAATTAAATATTCAATACTTAATAAATATTGACTATTTAATATTTTTTTTAACAAATTAGACAATGTTTAGGGTACCAAAACAATTAGTCAATTACCCATCATAAAATACTAACAAAAAAACCAACATATCCATATTGAAAAGCAAAATCACTACACACACAATAACAAAAAAATTGCATCCACAACAACACCAACAAAATAAACCAGATCCACTGTAACTGAAAACTCATGCTCTAAGTGCATAGCAGAGTTGAGAGAGAAACGGTTACGGCATGCAAAAATCAGAAGATGAGAGAATAATGGAATTAATGATGAACCTTAACTGATTCAGTTACACAAAGGTGTTTATATACAGAACTAAAATCAGCAACTAACATCTAACTGTGGTTAACTTCTAACTCAAGTTAAGCTAATTAACTCTAACTCTTAAATATCTAGCTGCAACAAACTAAGTGAACCAGCAGCTAGTTTCATCATAACTAACCAGTCAACTCCTCTGACACCCTTTTGTTGTTGAGACAAATTTTGAATGACACCAGACAGGAGGACACACGAACTTTACATCGGATAATAGTGTTTGACAACTTCCATCGTCCAAGTCAAAGATGCCAATATCTTGATGTTCGACATCGTCCCATGCTTTCCAATCTTGTAGGTTATCTGTAAAGTAGATTTTATTTCCTTTGGTTTGAATACTTGCAGGCAGCATTTGAACAGAAGAGTTGAATCCAATCATCACTACGTAATTTTCCAAACTACGTAGTCTGCACCATTCTTTTGCATTCTTCTTCAATTCATAGATATCAAATTTGTAAGTACGAGAAAATCCACGATGATAGGTAAAATGTCTCACCAGCATCAATAAACTTCCATTAGCACGCCCAACCAAATATTTAAGCTGGTAAGAACCCACCGCAGCACGAAAGGGAGGTTTGGCTTCATGAATACCACCTACAGGCCCTGACTTTGTGTTTGTATCAAATTCGTATAGCTGGCCACTATCTTCTACTGCATATATCTTCTCTCCAAAAAATATGACATCATCAAACCATGTCTTCTCATTAAGATTTAACCATCTCTTATCATTTGGTTTGTAAAAGGCTAATGTACAACGAAATCCATGTATAGCAACTGCCATAAAATCTTCATTGTCATTGATAGGACATGAATTTATAATAACCTTCCCAACCCAGATCCTATTCATCACACTGCTCGAGACCCGGTGGTAATCATCCATATCTTCAACACCCAAATCCCAAATAGCATATTCAAAGCCATGCCTGTTAGGATTGTAGTCAATTATATCCGGAAAAGTTGATATTGGAGGAAGATCTAAACGGACCTTTGTAAATGCATTTAACATATACATCGAACCCTTGTATATATCTAGGACGATCAACCATCCACCAAAAGAACCACGGATCAATTTGGTCTGCATCTCTGGTAGCTTGAGATAGTGGATCTTGGCCTCATCAAGAGACTGAATATCAAGTGGTACTTCATCAGCAATAGGTAACTGCATGAGATGGTAGATCTCCTCGTCTTCATAAATATGAGTACTGGAAGATTCTTCAGGTATCAGCAGCCACAAAATCTCGCTAGAGATCTCTGGAAGTTTCAAGTTCCATTGCTTGCAAACTAAACCAAGTTGGATGAAATCATCGTAAGAATACAAGTGCTCCGCAATTTCCTTCAAGATGTCATGATGAATGTTTGCCCATCCATTAATGTCACCCATATCTCAGACTCAAGCTATATTATTCTCAGATATCAAGTGAAATTTGAAAAGCAAACTGCAGAACTCAAGGTTTGTTTGGAGTTCGTTGTGTTTGTTACCTATATATAGGTTTTGTTTGTTTTTCTATGAATATATCTTTTTCAAATAATTTTTAATCTTTAAAATAAATTATTTTATATTTAAATATCTGATATAAAAATAATTTTTAATTTATTATGTTAAAAATATATTTTTAAATAAAATATCTTTTAAAAAATATAAATTATAGTTTTTAAAAAATATTTTTTTATTTTTATTACTAAAATTTTGTTCTTGCATATCTCTGTTTCTTTTTATTTTGGGTAGATTCTGCCCCGTTTTATTTGACTTTGAATTTCAAAATTTATTGAAAAGATAACTAGTTTTTTCTTGGGGACACTATAAAATCAAATATGACCTTGGAAGTTGGAATCTATCTTATCCATCCATCTAATACAGTAATACCTCACAGGGTGATATTGGAAATTTGGGATCCGTATCATTCATTATTTATTGTTCAAATTTTTTATTTAGCTTTTCGGGTAACAAAATTTATTGTAGTTAACTTTATTTCACTGATTGTATATAATATTTTATATATTTATTTAATTATATTCGTTGGTTTGAATTACATAATAAATTTAAAATAATAATTATCTCTGGTAATATGAAAATATATAATTAAATATATTTAAAATATTTTGATATTGATTGATCCTATATATGAAAATTAAATCCTATTTTCATTTTGAGGGAAAATTAAAATTAAATCTCTAAAAAAAATAACACATCACACTTCTTATCAATACATATCAAAGTATCATGTGTAACATCTTCGTCTTAAAAACTAATTCTATGGTGCTTTTATGTTTTGGTGCGTTGCCAAACTTATTTTATAGAGTAAAAGATTAAATATTCAAAACTTATTAAATATTAATTATTAATTATTTGATATTTTTTTAATAAATTAGGTATCATATTTAAGGTACCATAACAATCACTGATCATAAAATACTAATAAAGAAACCAACATATCCATATCAAAAAGCAAAATCACTATACATAAATAACAAAAAGGGTTTTTTATTTAAATAAATTATTTACTCTCCAATTTTACCTGAATCTCCTAAATTGTTTTCTTGAACGTAAATCCCCTAAACTATATAATATATAAATTGTCCTAGACTGGTATGTTTTAATTAATATATAAATCATTGTACCATGTGACGATTTATGCATGAATTACATAGGTAAATAAGGTATAAATAGTCTCACCCTAGTGGGTATTAGAAATAACACATAAATCGTCCTAGGCGTTTTAACCTAAAACACCCTATCCTGGCACAATTTACGTGCTTCTTCCTAACCCTAGCACGATTTACGTCCAAATCCCAAAACCACAGCCTTAGGACGATTTATGTGCAGTGAGGCCAGTGGCATCGATGCCATCGGTAACTTGCTCTGCAGTGGAAAATATT
>NC_029776.3:105089316-105093327 GCF_000817695.3 Arachis duranensis
TTTGTGATTGATTGTTTATGTTCTTTTTCAAGTCAATTTCTCATGCTGCTTCCAAAATAACATCGAAACACAGTATAAAACAAATCAATTTTCTTAAGGTTTTCACTTTCCAACTCCACCATCAAATAACATGTCCCGTTCTGTGTGGTTACACTATTAAATATAATTGACTTTTAGCATGTTGCATCCGAAGTCATATAGAGCATAATATTTAATTCATCGATGATAGCAAAAAAAAAAATATAATATACCAAGGATCATATCTAGATATTGTTTTTATATAAATGGCTGTTACACACATTTAGAAGCACATGATTTCACTTAGATCATGTAAATTATTTTCATCTGAGTGTAATAAGGGAGTAGCAGGGGAGTACATCTTATTTTCCCTAACTATATACTACTACTATCACACACAAATGCACAATTTGAATTGGTTGCAGCACTAACAACCACTAACACAAATTGAGCATCATGATGAATTCAACAAACATGAATCACAAATCCACAATTCACACACAAACACATATAACATTATTGACCGAATAAATTCAGCTAACAACTGTTTTTTATCCGATATTTAGTGAGAATAATCGTATAATTATTTAAAAATTGCATGTAAAAACTTTGGACTAAAATTTGACTTCTATATTTTTTATTTGGTAAAAATTTACATTTAGCTGTTTTTATTAAAAGTTAATAGTTAAGAGCATAAATGATTTGATAGATTTAAATAATTTATTATTTATTGAATATTGATTATTAATTTTACATGAAAACAATTACATATAAATTTTTATTTTTTTATTTCTTAAAAATTTGTGATCATTGATAAAAGAAACCAAAAATCTTGTTTATCTAAAATATATAAAAATAAATTGATCTGTCTTAAGGTTTCAAAAAATTAGAAATGTTTTTATATTTTTAATTAATCGAAAACTTATTTATCTTGAAGATAAAAACTTAAAAAGTGAAGGACTTATTTATTGTTTACTCTAAGATTATACACTTGCACTTCACTTTTTTTTTTAAACACAATAAATGCAGAGTATTCAATCACAATGCATCAGACTATCAGAGACAGCAACTTAAAAAGATAAAGTATAACAAATCCCTGTCATCCCAGCAATAAATGCAGAATCATACTACAAAATTCCATCTTCAAATTTCCATCTTCTGTACAACAATTCAATACCTGACCTCCCATAATATTTAGTCTATCGTTAACCCTTTTTTTTTCCTTCTTTTAGCCTCAATATGATGTTCTTAATTATAGACTTCTCAATTCTCATTGCATGAATTCTTTAACTGAAGGAACTAATACATATAATTAGCAAAACTCATCCCCTGAGATAATATACAATATCAATAAAACTGCCATTTCCCAAATCATAGAAGTTGCATCTAAAACATTCTACATAAAAACTACAAGCTCCTCTTTGCCACTTAGTCAGCATTTGCTTCACTTGGTATGGATAAATCAAAGAAAGTTTCATGCTTTTTTAGGATTAGTTTGGCACTTGAAAGGATCTTAATCCAACATGCCGCCGCAGTTTGTCGCCACCCGAACTCATATCTATTGGATTAGTTCTCTTATGCTTTGGCTCCCTTTTGTACAATTGATTCCTCAGCAATTAGAACAATGACTAGGCCCATGAAACCAAAAGGTATTATGACAAACCTCAAAACAATTGCTCAGTTGTTATATATGCTCTGGAAAATGCCAATGTCATAAACCATTCGGTCGGCCGATCATCGAGGAGTTGGGACTTAGATCAAAGGATGGATTCATCTTCCCATTATTCCCCAGCAGCTGCCGACAAACACGTGCCGCCAAGACTGATTGAACATCATTTTCAGTGGGAACCACTTCAGATGTAATGCGTGATGTCATTTGCATTCCTCGAAAAATGTCAACATTTGAGGACTTGGGCAAGCTTCCAAGACCCTCTTGAAAGTAAACTAAGTGATTACTAACTGGAAGGGCACCACTACCGCCATGAAGAGGGGTTGATGCACCAGAAGCAGTCCGGGGGCTAGATATAGGAGAGGGAGACATTCTTCCATTTATGGGCTGTGGGGACCTTGACCTCAAAAGTGGGCTTCCAATCGGAGAGACAGGGCAAGATATATTTCTTTGAATATGTATGTCACTGAAAATCAATGAAATAATTTAATACCATCATCAGCAGCCTTGTGTGTGTGTGTGTGTGTGTGAGAGAGAGAGAGAGAGAGAGAGAGAGAGAGAGAGAGAGAGAGAGTTTGTTTGAGAAATATTTTTCAAAACCCGAGAAGAATTAACAGAAAGTCTATCTGAATCCAAGGTAGAAAGATTCCTTCCTTGACCAATACCCTGAAGAGTTATCACAAATGTATGAAATTTCCATGATCATAAGGCAGAAGACAAAAGCTCCATGAGGATAGGACATAATAATAATGATTATTGTGGGAATTAACTACTGTACCAGAGATTTTGTTGCTTGTGCAATCCCAGAATCAAGGTCTGAAGCTGGAGGGCTGAGAATAGGTCTTTCCAAAGGAGCAGCACATTTTACAAAAGGATGGCCCAATAATTCGCGGGCTGAAGGGCGATTGTGAGGATTTCGTTGAAGACATTTGATGACGAAATCCTTTCCTTCACTCGAAAGATTATCAGGGATGGTAGGAAGTTCCTTGCTATTACCAATCTTAAACATAGCAGCAACCTGTTATGTTAACAAGCAAATACAATAATAAAAAATCAACCATACATATAATAATAAAGTGAAAAGTTACTAAAAGTTCAAATATATTGACATACAGTTACTCACCCCTTCATATTGACTCCAGGGAGGCTTAGTTGTAGCCATTTCCAAAACGGTGCATCCAAGACTCCATATATCCACAGCAAGGTTGTAACCTTTAGAGTTCTTTATAACCTGCATAATAAGAAAGCAAAGATACCGACTCAAAAACAGGACTAATCGAGTCTACAAATAACTAAAGCTTGGAGAAAATGTCAACCTCAGGCGCCATCCAATAAGGGCTTCCCTTGAACGATAATGGACACGATTGCCCTGTTATCTGTGAAATGAAATAGTGAACAGGTTAAACCATGCAACTCCGGTTGTCAAAATAGCAACTAATTTCCTCACATAGCATGAATGAAAAAAATATGATCTGTTATTGCCTATAAGCTTACATGCTTTGCCATGCCAAAGTCTGCCAACTTGACCCGGCCATTGGGATCTACCAATATATTTGCTCCTTTAATGTCCCTTTGTGCAAATTCAACAGCAGAAAGATTGGGGTTTCAGAAAATACCATTATGCAGACGCAGCAGCAGTACAACTTAAGCATAGAAAATGAACAAGTGACTTATTTCACCTGTGGACAGTGTTTGTAGCATGTAAATAAGCAAGCCCTGATAAAATTTGTTGAGTATAACTTCGAATAGCTAGTTCACCGAATTGCCCATACTCTTGAAGAAGTTTATATATGGAGCCTCCTGATACATACTCCAGGTATATGTAAAGCTTGTCACCTACCTGTTTAATAGATGATATAGTAGCTTTTATAAGTAGAATACAAAAATAAATACTACAAACAAATTTCTAATACTATGTTGTCAGGTACAGTGGTAAACCACAAGCGAAAATTAATCTTGTAACTAGATGATCGTGCATACATTACAAACAGATAGTCTGCAGAATCCGAAATAAACCATGACCATTTGCAGGAAGCTAGAATAAAACTCATGATTTAAAAGAAACAGGAAATTGATACTTACTGTTTCAGAACCATAATACTGTACAATATTCGGATGCCGTAAACGGCTTAATAGATTAATTTCCTGCCACAATGATGGAGTTATATTTAGATAGATATATTAAATTTTGAATGTGATATAGTATAAAGTTGTATTGATAATAAGGACTATTCCCCTGGATGGAATTTTGATAGATCTAAAGAGGAATCAGTTTACCTGCATTAATTGCTTAGCACTTTCTTTAGACTTGGCATCATCTGAAA
>NC_029776.3:105093349-105096390 GCF_000817695.3 Arachis duranensis
AACAAACAATATAATCATGCAATTTTTATTACACATGAACGGAACAAAAAATATATGATTTGGTTTAAGATGAAATTAATAACATTGGCACAAAGGACATACTTATTGAAGCCAACATAGACATGTCCGAAGGTGCCTCTGCCTATTAGCTTCCCCTTTTTCCAACGTGAGCCAGGGCTAACTGGATTATCTGCTCTTCCAGGACTTCTAGGCAGAGATGGAGATGTTGCAGTAGAATTTGAATGAGAGAAAGGAGAGGAATTGGTAACTGATAAAGGAGGAAGGGGCAAACGATGACTCTGTTGTTTTCCATCATCAGCCCATCCAGACTGTGATTCAGTGGGTGTTCCCCCAGCCCTGGGATGAATAGGTGTGACGGCTCCACTCTGAACTCTTGAGCTTGGACCTGGACTAGTCATTCTAGGACTTGGTACGGGTGAATACTCAGGGCTACCCCTACTTGGTTGCCAAAATAACTGTCCTGACATGTCCCCTCCCATTGAATTATGGCCAGAATTATGACCAGAACCTGGACTGGAGCAGTGTCCCGATCCAAGGAAATTGACATCTGAATATGTCTTTCCAGCCCAAAAAGCAGAGTTCAACACCTGTTCGGTGGCAAATGCTCTCAATGGACTTCTAGATGGACTCGACCTGGAACTGTCGGGAGCACTACAGAAAGCACCATGAGGAGGAATCTGCAGATTTGGAACATGGTTGCTTAATGGCCTCCGTTTTGGTGAAGTAGAAGTCATATGATTACCAAGAATGTTTGCTGGTGTTTTGGTTTCTTTTGAATTTACTTGGCAAACAGTAGATTGATCCTTGAGCATCAGGCTTCAAAAACAGACCAGCATGTACAATGACTGTAAAAAGCTATTTCTAGTGACAATAATTAAAAATTAACATAGGCATGTATATGTAGCAAAGTATGAATACTAGAAGCACAATATAATGAATGCTTGTGGAGTATACCTGGAAGGACTGCCCGCAGCGGTTCTAGTCCCGGTCTCAGAATCAGTTGCTAGAGGACTACGATTTCGCGAGTCTGTTGGTTCATCACTATCAGCAGAGCTCTCACTAGAGACTGAAGCAGGCCCCAGATCTCCATCCAAATCTGCAAGGTTCAGCCTACGACGCATGCATGCAGGTTTTGGTAGGGGCAGAAACAATGATGGCTTGGACCCCTTTTCTGTTTTTGATTTTGATAATATGCTAATTTCAGAATCTGCCCGGCTAACATTTGATGGATGCAGGCTAGGAAGTGGTAGTGGCTGAGAAAGAGGCCTTTCAGCAAAACTTTGGCATCTTCCGACTTTTGAAGGTGAAGGAGATCTTGATCCAACAGGAGACTGACCCCCCTTTTCAGAGATGGAGTCATCACAATGTTTACGAGATCCTCCAGATCTAGAGCCTAGTTTACCTTCAGATGGGGATTTAAATTTTCGTTGTAATGAGTCGATAAAACTTTCCTTACCTGTTTTCTTCTTCGTTTCTTTTGATGACTTCCACCATGAAGGCATATTTCTACTTAGTATGTTGCAATGTTGCAAACAGGTTTCTTAAGCAAGTCTATTGTGTCACATCATTAGATGAAGTTAGGAATCTTATGCCCCTACCATAACCGTTTCCCAATAGAAGGTTCCAAAAGCTTAGTTTAGAGTGAATTAACAACTGCAAATAGATGCAAGGAAACCTGCAGCAAATAAGCATGCATTTCAAAATCCAATTACTAGAGGGGGAAAAAACATAAACTAAATAACATGTTCTTGATTATTCTATACATGCATAACTGGTCCTAGGTTATCAGAACCACACCAGTCCAGTGTTTACACACTGAGACTTGATCCATAACATCTAGCCTTGCTAATCCATATAAAGTGTAAACTAAATAAGTGTGTCAACCCCTACCATCTCAATCTCAGATGTAGATTCTGAAATTACCCCAAAACATGGAAGACCTATTAAGTCAGAAGCATTGACTACTTTGCATCAGTTAAAATTCTCCACATGCCAACTTAATAAGAAAATAAAAATTAAATAAAAAAGGTTCTATCACAAAAATGGAAGAAACTAAAGGCTACAAAAATTTTACTCAGATGTCAAAAGTAGAAACCAAACTCTCAATCAAACTAATCTTCACACATATTGCATGTACTTCAATACCCATATTCCCATTCCCCCCAACCAACAAACCAAACTAAAAACTAAAACTTTCAAATTCAGTCACTTGAACTACCCAAAGTTCTCTGAGAACCACACTGTTAAAAACATTAAAGCACAAACAGAACACAGATCCACCAATACACTTCATTGAGCAGAGACAAAAATAGTTAAATCATCTAACTTAGTTGATCATTCACCGAAATTAAAAACAAAAAGAGAGACCCAAAATGACATAAAGGTAGAAGCTTACTTCAAATTGCTCACCCCCACTGTATGATGTTCAGCTCAAATCTGAGTAAGCAGAAAAAAAAATTGAAAAAAAAAACCTGCGTTTGTGAAGCAGTTGAAGATAGAAGCCAGAAGAAGAAAACACACAAAACCCAAAATGGAGAAAGGGTTTTGTTGTGGAGAGTGAAGACTTCGGAAATTGGAAGACAGTGAAAGAGATCGCGTACGGAAAAGAGAGAGAGAAAGAAAGAGAGTGTTTTTTTTTCCTCTTCGCTAAGACATGGAGTCTCCGAGCGTTGATTCTTAATTAAAAAAAGAAAATTTTTGTGACAATGAAATGATTAATTAAGAGGAACAAATTATTGCATGGGGGATGCTTCCATAAAGACGCAGAAAACGTCTTTTTTTAAAGATATTTTTTAATAATTAAAATTTAAGACATATAATAATTTAAATTATGTTATTTTTATCAAAATTAGATCAGAGAAATTAATTTGATAAAAGAATAGTGAATTAAATTTTGAATATGTCTAAATTAATATTATTTTTATAAAAAATTACTACAATACCCCTATTATATAAAATGATTAAAATACTCTTATTATATATATTAATTTTGAAAATCCTAAATTCTAGCCCTTTTTTTC